>NW_015176490.1:372720-389826 GCF_001447785.1 Gekko japonicus | reverse complement strand
GGCTCTTCTTATGTTCTTATGAAGGCCTCGGCCTCTATGCCCTGTGGTTGGCCCTCCAGAGGAACTGGTCAGCCATTGTGTGAGACAGGATGCTGGACTAGATGGACTATTGGTCTGATCCAGCAGGGCTCTTCTTGTGTTCTTATGCCCTGCTGTTGGCCCTCCAGAGGAACTGGCTGGCCACTGTGTGAGACAGGATGCTGGACTAGATGGACTATTGGTCTGATCCAGCAGGGCTCTTCTTATGTTCTTATGAAGGCCTCGGCCTCTATGCCCTGTTGTTGACCCTCCAGAGGAACTGGCTGGCCACTGTGTGAGACAGGATGCTGGACTAGATGGACTATTGTTCTGATCCAGCAGGGCTCTTCTTGTGTTCTTATGAAGGCCTCGGCCTCTATGTCCTGTGGTTGGCCCTCCAGAGGAACTGGTCGGCCACTGTGTGAGACAAGACGCTGGAGTAGATGGACTATTGGTCTGATCCAGCAGGGCTCTTCTTGTGTTCTTATGCTGGTTCTGCTTATTGTTTTCATCAGTTTTATGATGCTGTAATGTCTGGGAGTGATCTGGTTTTTAAAATCTTTAAGGCTAAGTCTCCTGTTCTTTTGGATTGTGTTTTTAAAATTTGTTACAAGCCACTTTAGGGATCGCGCATGAGGGAAAGGCAGCTGATAAATGCTGTAAGTAATAAAACAAGGCAGATAGATGTTCCGTCTGCATGCTTTTCAGGTATTTCTTTAATAATATGTTTTTGCTGACACGCCACCGAGGGATGCCTCTACAGAGAAAACCACAAACTCTTCTATGTTCAAGGAATGTGTGAAACTGTCCAAAATGTAGTGTCATTATCTTTTACTGGAATAGACAGGGTGTCTTGAGTTTCCCCTTTACAGGCTGCCCTCTGAAATAACAAGCCCTCGTTTCATACCCCCAAGAGGCCATTAGGAATAACAGCATTACCGACTCTAAAAATATCCTGCTTTAAAAAAAAAAAAAACAGCCCTCAGCAATTGACATAACAAGCAGTGGAGAACCTCTTTAATTAATTGTAGAGCAAGCTGTGCCTTAAGATTCGAATAGCTCTTCAAGGTTTTTAAGCAAATTTGTTCTCAGTTGGCAACCAATTTTGACATCTCTAGAACATAAATCCTCTGTATAGTTCACTTGGGCCCTGATAGGGTTGCCAAGTGTGAATTCAGCCACAGCGGGGGACTCCTGGCTGGCGGCTGGCGCGCGCACCATAGTTTTCCCTCGGATGACCGTGGCCCCGCCCTCAGCGTGCCCGGCGTGTCCGCGTCACTTCCGGGCGACGTGGACGTTGGTGTGGAGCTCCCCCCAGGGCCCGATCCGCTGCCAGTGGGGAACGGGCCTCTGGGGCGGGGGTTTCCCCGCCCCCCGGGGGGACTTGGTAAGCCTAGGCCCTGATCTTGGAAGCTTAAGCTGGGTTAGCACTTGCACGGGAGGCCACCAAGGAATACCAGGGCTCCTACGCAGAGGCAGGCAATGGCAAGCCACCTCTTAATGTCCCTCACCTTGAAAACCCTCTGGGGTCACTATGAGTTAGCTGTGACTTGATGGCACGTCACACACACACATGGTTGGTTCAGACTGAACAAGCGCATCACAAGCCGCATCCCACAGGGCAGCTGTCCCCACACTGTGTGCCAGGGTACGTTAGCGTGCCACAAGATGGGCAAAGTATGGCTTCAAAAATAATTGGTTCTT
The DNA here is from genome assembly GCF_001447785.1 of Gekko japonicus. NCBI lineage: Eukaryota > Metazoa > Chordata > Lepidosauria > Squamata > Gekkonidae > Gekko > Gekko japonicus. Next base: position 388,104 of record NW_015176490.1, on the reverse strand, counting down.
ACCTTTAAAGCCCTTTATGGTCAGGGACCTACATACCTGAGGGACCGCCTTCCCCCATTTTCCCCAGAGAGCACAGCGATCAGGGTCCCAATATCAACTGACCCTTCCCGGACCAAAGGATGCCAGGCTGGCTATAACTAGGGCTAGGGCTTCCTCGGTGGTGGCTCCTCTCTGGTGGAATGAGCTCCCGGAGGAGATCAGAGCCCTGCAGGACCCCATGCAGTTCCGCAGGGCCTGCAAGACGGAGCTCTTCCACCAGGCTTTCAATTAGGAGCCGCCCCGAGGGAGAGCCATGTTCCCTGAAGTCATCAAAACAGCCTGTGCCAGCCGCACAACGTTAGATCTGGGTCGACCACTAGGATGGCATACTGAAGCAAGACCGCCATCTTAAACTTAATTTTAAATTGTTAATCTCCTAATAATTTATTTGGATCACCATCTGTTAGCACCTTATCAGGACTCTTTTTGTAGCAGGAACTCCTTTGCATATTAGGCCACACACCCCCTCATGTAGCCAATCCTCCAAGAGCTTACAGAGCTCTTCTTACAGGGGCTACTGTTAGCTCTTGGAGGATTGGCTACCTTAGGGGTGTGTCGCCTAATATGCAAAGGAGTTCCTGCTACAAAAGGAGCCCTGCTTGTAATGATGAAATTGTTTATATGGTTGTAGGGCTATTTAAATTACTTACTGTTGTTTTCACTCCTTCTGTAAGCCGCACTGAGCCAGCCTTGGCTGGGAGGGCGGGGCGTAAATTGAACAAACAAACAAATAAATAAATAAAAAACACAGCTATCCTATAGGTTGCGTGCAGCACTCTATGCTCCTTGTACTTAGTGCACCACATATATCTCTTTCTACCAACATGTGTGTGTTGATATCAAGGCATTTCCGTCTTAGGGCAACCCTATGAATTAATGACCCCCTCCCAAGCATCCTATCATTAACGGCTTACTTGGGTCTTCCTGACTGAGGGCCATGGCTTCCTACGCCAGTTTGGTGTAGTGGTTGAGTGCACGAACTCTAATCTGGGAGAACCGGGTTTGATTCCCCACTCCTCCACTTGCACCTCGCTGGATGACCTTGGGCAAGCCGTAGTTCTGATAAGAGCTGTTCTTGAAAAAGAGCAGTTTCTGTCAAGAGCTCTCTCAGCCCCACCTATCTCACAGGGTATCTGTTGTGGGGAGGGGGAGGGGGAAGGGAAAGGAGTTTGTAAGCCGCTCTGAGACACCTTTGGGTAGTGAAGGGCGGGGTATAAATCCAATCTCTTCTTCTTCTTCTTCCTTGATTGAGTCCATCCACCTCATGTTGGGTCTTCCTCTTTTCCCGCTGCCTTCAACTTTCCCTAGCATGATTGTCTTTTCCAGTGAGTCTTCTCATCGTCTAGGGTTGCCAAGTCTGACTTACCTTGCCGGCGGGGGACTCCGGGTTGGCTCCCGGCGCGCCGCATGCATGTCACAGGGAAGTGACGTCATGACGCCGGGCACGCTGGGGGCGGGGCCATGACCATACAAGGGAAAACCATAGAGTTTTCCCTTGTATGGCTGTGGCCTCGCCCCCAGCGTGCCCGGCGTCATAACGTCACTTCCCTGAGACGTGCACGCTGGGGTGGGGTTCCCCCCGGGGCCTGATTCCCCGGCATCGGGGAATGGGCCTCTGGAGCGGGGGGATTTCCGCCCCCCGGGGGGACTTGGCAGCCCTATCATCGTCTAACCAAAGTCCAATAACCTCAGCTTGGTCATTTTAGCTTCTAGGGAGAGCTCAGGCTTGATTTGATCTAGAACCCACTTAATTGTCCTTCTGAAGGTCCACGGTATCGGTAAAACTCTCCTCCAACACCACATAAAGGTCCTTTCCACCACTCATTAGTACATTAGGCCGCACCCCCATGAGAAGTGTGGTCATCCAGCCACACCCACCTTTTGCTTCTTATTCTGTTTACCTTGTTTGTTGTCAAAACCCAGGGCTTTTTTTGTAGCAGGAACTCCTTTGCATGTTAGGCCACACACCCCTAATGTAGCCAATCCTAATGAGTTTCTGCTGTTGGGTGTGGCCTATTATGCTAATGAGTTCCTGCTGGGCGTGGCCAACTCAGGAGCCAGCCGAAACTCCGTCCCTGTGCGTTCCTGCCCAAAAATAGCCCTGCATTTGGAGGTGGGGTTTCGGCACGACGAGAACGGTTGCACGGGGAAGCTCTCCCGAGTGTTGACTGGATCCTTAGAGGGGCTTGGGGGCTCCCAAACTTTAATGAGTTCCCTATAGAGAAGCTTGTTGCAAGGGGCTTGAGTCGGACCCCCTGGCAAGCAGCAGAGAAAGATCTTTTCTAAGACTATATTTTGTGGGATATAAAATATAAAATTGGAGAAAAACTAGTTGAATTTGACTCTGAATCTTGGTGAACGGAAACAGAGCCCCCTCCCCTTTCCCCCCCTTGCCTGGAAATAAAAAGAAAGCAGCTGGAACAACATGAAGACCCTGAAAAAAGGACTAAATTTGTTTATACTTTAAATAAATGGAATATGAAGACCTTATTTTTCAAGGGGAAAAAGAAAATTGGTCCCTACCCTGATTTTTTCACTTGTTATATTCCCATAAGGAGCTGCAGTGGCTCAAGTGGTTAAGACGCTGAACTGCAAGCTGTGGAAGGTCAGTAGTTCAGCAGTTCGAGACCCGGGTGCCGCATGACAGAGTGAGTTCCCGTCTCTAGTTCCAGCTCCTGCCAACCTAGCAGTTCGAAAGCAAGAAAATTGCAAGTAGATAAATAGGTACCACTTCGGTGGGAAGGGAACAGCGTTCCGTGCACCTTGGTGTTTAGTCATGCCGGCCACATGACCACGGAAACGTCTTCAGACAGCACTGACTCTTCGGCTTGGAAATGGAGATGAGCACCGCAACCCTAGAGTCGGATTCGACTGGCTTTCGAGCAAGGGAACCTTTACCTTCACATTGCCCAGAGCAAAGACTCCCGGAGCAAGGCTGGACTTCCCCGCTCCGGAACAGGTAAGCACTTGGCAACCCTACAACCCAAGGACATTCTGTGTGAGACAACTGTTGTTAGGCAGGGTGGTATGGATCTAGAGTTGCCAGGTCTTACCTTGGCTGGAGCAGGGGACTTTGGGGGGTGCTCCAGGGGTGGACGGGGACGTTGTAGAATGCCCCCGACATGATGGCATCACCCAGAAGTGGGATGTCACCTGGGGATGTCACACAGGGGACAATCTGGTATTCGGCCTCAAAACCATAGAGTTTGCCCAAATACCAGGGCATCCACAGCGCGATGATGTCGCTTCTGGGTGACGTCATCGCACTGGGGACATCACACAGTGATGTCCCTGTTTGGGGTGGGGCCAGTGGTGGTCTGAAGCCCCCCAAATCAGGGGTTTCCCCAGTGCTGCTGGGGGAATGGCAACCCTAGATGGATCCCTGGGCTGGCTATTGCCAGGTGTCCCTTAATACCTGCTGAGCTGGTAGCTGCAATACCATCTCTGGCCATCCATGGTGGTAGCAGCACTGAGTGCACAGTTCTGCCCTCTGGTAAGCCGCTGCAAGGACACAGAATGCAAGATGGCTGAATCCCGCCGCTAGAGTCCACAGTTACAAAGTCTAACAATAGGCAGCAGGGCAATTTCGGTACTCTTGCATATGGCTCAGAGTCAGGCATGCCTCTGTGGTAAAGAACAGTCATGCAGCGGCTTATCTTCATCATCTAAGGGGGAGAGAGAGAGCATCAGGTTTTGCTGTCTTCCACCAAGCCCACGATGTCCTTCAAAGCTGCCCTCCTGATTGTCATTATGGTATTATGATGTATTACAATACATAAGCCTTTAAAGAAACATCCAAGCAATTAATTTAAAAGCCTCTAATATATCAAATGGTATCAGTTTAAGAAACTGGCAGGCAGCCAGCATGCACAGAAATAAAAGGGAACTTCTAAATAAGATAATATGCTTTGCACAATGAGCGGGTGGCGGAATTAACACGCGTGAATGAGACTGATGGGGTGTGTGTGTGTGTAAAATTTTACCACTTAAAGGGATACAAAATGAAAAGGGACAAAGGGAAAAGTGACAAGCATAAAACATCATTTGTTACACACTTTTAAAGGACATTGCATAAGAATATAAAACATGAAAAAGTATTATAACAAATCAAAATACGGTAAAGATAGTCAGTACTTCGACATAATATATTCCCGTGTATATTTCCATTATTTCCTATCTATAGGGCTTGGTAAGAAAGCATATAAGCAAGAAACAGAAAACAGAAAAGAGCGGTATTTCTATTTCTGATTTCCCCCCCCCCCACATACCTGTGTGATACTTTAGACTAAGGGTGTCAAACATGCGGACCAGGGGCCAGATCAGGCCCCCGGAGGGCTTCTATCAGGCCCGCACTGGAACTGGCCATCTCCTGCTTCCAGTTCTGTTGCTGCTGCTGCATCACGGCTTGCTTCACCAGACTCAGTCGCTCAGCGATATCATGTTTTCCTCAGGGTCCTATACTCAAAACTATGAGCATGCGATTTCTGTGGCGAATGTCAATAAATCAAAAGTAGGTTTGCAGCTTACAGATACACACCTGAACAGCATACTCAAGATTGCAACAGCACAGACATTTTGATGCAATAATTCAGAGCAAGAGGTGTCAGTTATCAGATACTGTTAAATAAACAAAATACTGCGAGACTGCTGGTGTTTTAAGCATGTTTTTAAGTTAAAGAAAAATCTTTGTGTTTATGTCCTTTATAAAGTTTATATCTCTGCTACCTGGCATTTTTGATACTGTCCATGGGGGGACGGCAAAGGATGAGATGGTTAGACAGTGTCACAGATGCAACAAACATGAAGTTGAGCAAACTTCAGAGGACGGCGGAAGACCGGAAGGCCTGGCGTGATCTGGTCCATGGGGTCGCGAAGAGTTGGACTTGACTGTGTGACTGAACAACAACAACAACCTGGCATTACATTTTATGACACACATGGCCCAGCCCAACAAGGTCTCATTTATGTCAGATCCGGCCCTCATAACAAATGAGTTTGACCCCCGTGCTTTAGACTTCCTAAACTTCATGTCTTGCTGCTGAATCCTATGCATGTTAACTCAAAGGGACAACCCATTCATATCAAGAGGGAAGCTTCCAAATAAGGGTGCTTAGGATCACAGGGTTGAGATGTATTCAGGTGGGTAGCCAGGTTGGTCTAAAGCAGCAGAACAAAGTTTGAGTCCAGTTGGGGAGGGGCCGTGGCTCAGTGGTGGAGCAATTGCTTGGCATGCAGAAGGTCCCAGGTTCAATCCCTGGCATCTCTAGTTAAAGGATCTGGCAGTAGGTGATATGAAAGACCTCCACCTGAGACCCTGGAGAGCTGCTGCCAGTCTGAGTAGACAATACTGACTTAGATGGACCAGGGGTCTGATTCAGTATAAGGCAGTGTCATGAGTTCATGTGTTCACACACACTCACATGCCCCCAAGCAAGTGACGCTTTGATCCACCTGCCCACCTCCACGGTGTGTGTCATACTAACATATCCTTTGCTTCCAAGAATGCTCCATCAAAGCGACATGAACCATTTCACATCACCCTGAAGTGTGACCTCCAGTCCAATCTTGATTGAAGCAGCCAAACATCTGATCTGCTCAGGATGATCTATCAAGGGGAGAATTTTGCCATTGCTTTGCACCAGGATCTTCATAATCACCCAGGCCCATAGCCACGGTGGTGCAAATAGGGGCTGGGTCCCAGCAATAATTTATTATGCCCCTCCAATCAGCACGAGAGGCCAATGTGAAGTCTGTCAGAGGTCTTTCAAGTATAAATTCTCTATGTACAATAGGAAGGAGTTGAGGTAAAAAGGAGGGAATCCTGCCATGACTCTTCCAAGGGCGTGTTCTCTGTGCAATTGGCTGGAACAGAATTAGCAGTTTGCTGGGATGAAGAGTCCTGATTTTAAAAGCTGGCGGGGGTGGGGAATAGCATTGTACTGGAGTAAAGCAGAGAGAGAGAGAGAGAGAGAGATTAAGGGATGAAGGGTAAAAATGGTGCTGTGGCAGATTCAGAACTGCTTATAGCATTGCTTTTCTTCTTCTTTTTCATTTTGTTTTCTGCATTGCTTGACATAGCCCGTCTGATACTTTTTTGCACTTTTCTATTTGTTGTAATCCTATTCCTATTGCATTGCTTATTAGATCTCGCATGCTATTTGATTACATTGCTTTATGCTATGTAATCCACCTTGAGTCTCAAGTAGAAAACTGGTACATAAATAATAAAAGAAAGAAGAAGAAGAGGAGGAGGAGGAGGAGGAGGAGGAGGTGATTGGATTTATACCCTGCCCTTCACTCAGAGTCTCAGAGCGGCTTACAATCCCTTTCCCTTCCCCTCCCCACGACAGACACCCTGTGAGGTAGGTGGGGCTGAGAGAGCTCTTTCGAGAACTGCTCTTGAGAGAGAAGCTCTGACAGAACTATGGCTTGCCCAAGGTCATCCAGCAGGTCCAAGTGGAGGAGTGGGGAATCAAACCCGGTTCTCCCAGATTAGAGTCCACGCACTTAACCACTTGTCAGGTCCCCCCCAGCAACAACGAAGTACACGCTTGTAGAAAGGTTTTACTTTTATTGAAGCTAAAGGTGCGTTGACAGGAACACTGTTAGGAATAACATGGAACCCAAGAGCATGTCAGGATGTAGTACATCCAAATCAGCAGGACCCAATTGCGGGAGTTCCCACGCGCGGCAATAGGCCTGGGAACTAACGATACAAATAAGCATAATAGGTAAAATTTCCCACGACTCATCGGAGGGATAACCCAAGCAACCTCTAGAGCAGCTCTCCTCCTGCAGCCTTGAAAGATACGTGTTACTGCGGCAAGCAATTAAGCGCAAGGAAAGGAATGTGCATGAAAGTGAAAGCAGAAAAAACCCATTTGGCAGCTTGCTGACACCACTACACCAAAGTAAATGAATATTGATGGTCTGACCACCACTGTACTCATTTGCTTCCCCCTCCCATAAAATATTTTTTGCCTATGGGCCTGTAACTACCCCACCTTGGAATGTTAGGGGTAACCTCCTAATCTGCCCACCAGATCTGGGTCAATTCGGGTAACAGCTTTCTACTTTCCATGAGGGGAAAAATCCCTTGCAGAAGCAGCCTCTGTCAGAACTGCTGTTTCTTTATATACACAGATGTGCATCAGCTCCCTCCCTTCAGCTGGATAGGTGGCTCACATCGTCTGAGCCTCCTCTGAGTTCAGGAGGTGCTTGAGCACAGCCGTTTCCTAAGGAAAAAGGCCAAGTGAAGAGATATCAACTTCTCACTCTCTTTTTAAAATTACCATTCTTCGTGTCTTAGGCTCTGTCTTCCTCACAGACGATTCCTCACTGGCAGTTTTTAAGCAGCACCTGGACAAATACTTGTCAGTTTTCTATTTGTTGTAATCCTATTCCTATTAGATCTCACATGCTATTTGAGTACATTGCTTTATGCCATGTAATCCACCTTGATCTGTCTTCCTCACAGACGATTCCTCACTGGCAGTTTTTAAGCAGCACCTGGACAAATACTTGTCAGGGGTGATTCGGCATCTGGCATTCGCTCCACATTTTATCAACATTGAGGAAAAGGTGCGGCTCAAAGTCACCCCTAAACGGCCATAAATCTATGCAGAAGGTACCATAAAACCCAATGATCAAAGCAGGGGTCATTTCGAGGGGGAACAAGCAGGAACGGCGTTTCAGGAGTAACAAGCCCAGGAGTAGGGAATCCAGGCATGCTTGCGTACCTGCCCTTTGCTTCCCCAGCCAGCTCGCCACGGCGGGTTGGCTGGGGAAGGAAAGGGCAGGCAGGCAGACATGCCCCCTTTTCTCCCTGAGCCTCTCAGCTTTTGCAGAGAAACTCGGGAAATTGGGGGAGGATTTAAATGCCTTTCTTTCCCTTCCCCGGATTTTAAACTTGCCTGTCCTTTGCCTGTCCTTTGCAGGCTGGCTGGGGAAGGGAAGGGCGGGCATGGAAGCATGCCGCCTCCTCCTCCCTTCCCTATCTGAGCTTCTCCACCACTGCGGAGAAATTCGGAGAGGGGAGGGGAAGTGGGGGAGGGGATGTTTCAATGCCTTTCTTTCCCTCCCTGGATCCGCTGGACTGGCCTTGGACCATCTACAGGACAATATCAACCCCAATGAAATGACTAGTACTATCATGAAATTCTTCGGAAACCATCTTGTTTTCATGGAGCACTTTATTCTCTTTTTTTGTTGTTATTTAATGGTTTTATTGTTTTATCTTGTTTTTATGCATGGGCTTGTGCCCTCTTGTAAGCCGCCCTGAGCCCGCTTGCGGGGAGGGCAGGGTAAAAATGTTAAAAATAAATTTTATTTTATTTTTTTTAAAAAAACATGCCTGCCATTGGTCAGGGGGGGGTGGCACATGCAAATACGTTATGCCAATGAGTAATGTTAATGAGCTCCTGCACCTCTTTTTCTACGAAATGACCCCTGGATCAAAGAAAGCGAAAGCATCATGTGGTGTGGAGGCTACCAGTGTTCCCTCTAAGCTGAGTTAGTGTGAGCTAGCTCACAGTTTTCTAGCCTACAGCTCACACATTTTTGTCTCAGCTCAGGAAGGACAGCTCCAGAGCAAATTAAATTATGCAGTAGACAAATCGCTCGCTCACAACTTTAATGTGAGTAACCCACCAAGTAGAATTTTTGCTCACAAGACTCCACAGCTTAGAGGGAACGTTGGAGGCTACCATAAAACCCGATGATCAAAGGAAGTGAAACTAGCATGCAGTGCAGAGGGGGATTTCTGTTCCAACCTGGGTTTGGTAAAACAACGGAGGGAAAAGCCAACGCAGGATCATCCAGGGATGCTCTGGGCTGACCCTGCATTGAGCAGGGGGGGTTGGACTAGATGACCTGTAGGACCCTATTCCAGTTCTGTGATTCTATGAATCTATGTGGCACTGCAGGCCATAGCAGTGACCCATCGACAGTAACCAAACCCTAAACTCACCACAACTAATTAAAAGTGAGCTGAGTCCATGAAGCTGCCTTATACTGAATCAGACCCTTGATCCATCAAAGTCAGTGTTTACTCAGACTGGCAGTGGCTCTCCAGGGTTTTAGGCAGAGGCAGGGCTATTTTTGGGCAGGAAGGCACAGGAACGGAGGTCCGGCTGGCTCCCGAGTTGGCCACACCCAGCAGGAACTCATAAGCATAACAGGCCACACCCAACAGCAGAAACTCATTAGGATTGGCTACAGTAGGGGTGTGTGGCCTAACATGCAAAGGAGTTCCTGCTACGAAAAAAGCTCTGGGTTTTGACAACAAACAAGATAAACAGAATAAGAATCAAAAGGTGAGTGTGGCTGGATGACCACATTCCTGGTAACATGGGGGTGCGGCCTAATATGCTAATGGGCGGTGCTGTCAGGGTGTGGCCTAATAGGCTAATGTGTTTCTGCTGTTGGGTGTGGCCTGTTATGCTAATGAGTTCCTGCTGGGCTTTTTCTACAAAAAATGCCCTGGGCAGAGGTCTTTCCCATTGCCGACAGGCAGATTCTTTAACTGGAGAAGCTGGGGATCGAACCTGGGACCTTCTGTATGCCAAGCAGATGCCTTACCTCTGAACCACAGAGAGAATCGCATTATATTGTTGGGTTACATTATGGGTTAGGGATAAGCGAAATAAGTCTCCACCTCTAACCTGGATAGGGCAGGCTATATTGTCAGATCCGGGAAGCTAAGCGGGGGTCAGTCCTGGTTCGTCCTTGGATGAGAGGCCACCAAGGAAGTCCAGGGTCATGGCTCAGAGGAAGGCGATGGCAAACTACTTCTGCCCATCTCTTGCCTTGAAAACCCTACGGGGTTGCCATAAGTCAGCTGTGACTTGCCTCCATGAATATGGGGTGGGGGGGGTGAAATTAAGAGCCTGTGGCTCAGACTGAACTGCAGACCGGAAGGTCGGTAGCTCGGCAGTTCGAGACCCGAGTGTGCCGCATGACGGAGTGAGCTCCCGTCTCTGGTCCCAGCTCCTGCCAACCTAGCAGTTCGAAAGCAAGAAATTGCAAGTAGATGAATAGGTACCACTTCGGTGGGAAGGTAACAGCGTTCCGTGCGCCTCGGCGTCTAGTCATGCCGGCCACATGACCACGGAAACGTCTTCGGACAGTTCTGGCTCTTCGGCTTGGAAACATAGATGAGCACCGCATCCCTAGACTCGGATTCGGCGGGCTTTCGAGCAAGGGAAACCTTTACCTTTACTATCTCCTTGTGAAGTGGCTTTAGAACTGAGGGCTGGGTTCATTTTCAAGTTCCCACAAATGGGAAATAGAGCTGCCATTGAGACGAGATTTCGATCGTTACCTTGGCATTAATTATTGAGCGTTTTCTTACGGCACTGTGCAACGTACGCCTGGCACTAACCAGGTTCGTTCTACTGAATAATGTATTGCGAGCTGGTCTCGGAGAAATACAGGCACAGGATATATATAGAGTAATAGCACAGCCCAGTGGCAAAGCGAAAGAATAAATCCCCAAACTGACAGCACAGTATTGCAGCTTTATTGAAGGGGAAGGGGGGAAAGGTCTGTTCCTGAAACAGAACAGGGTACCAATGCTAGCAGTCTGCAGAGTTTGCGATCGATCGGGAATGATCGAGACCATAACAAATAGTTTTTGACGTATATATGAACCTAGTTTATTGTTATCCTTTCTATTTTTAGAAATGCTCTTAAAATGTACTCTTTGATCACAGTTTGATTATGACAGCCATAGTAGTAGTGAGATGTAATGAAACATACAATGTAATAATCAGTGTCTAACAGTTAATATTAACAGTAACTGATGGTAATAAATGCTAGGCTTTAATAATCACTGTGTAGAAGAAGAAGAAGAGAGTAGAGATTGGATTTATCCGCCGCCCTTTACTACGTAAGGGAGTCTCAGACTCAAACTCGTTTCCCTTCCCCTCCCCACAACAGACACCCTGTGAGGTAGGTGGGGCTGAGAGAGCTCTAACAGAAACTGCTCTTTTTCAAGGACAGCTCTTATCAGAACTATGGCTTGCCCAAGGTCATCCAGCCAGGTGCAAGTGGAGGAGTGGGGAAACAAGCCCGGTTCTCCCAGATTAGAGTCCGCACACCTAACCACTACACCAAACTGGCTCTCAGTACAGTATGTAAAAACCTTCCGAATACTATGTATTTTAAATGTTTACATTAAATGCTTTTGATTTACTCTGGTGTTGATTGTCCTTGTTATGAATACGTTACAGATTCTATAGATATGTCTGTATCTCCCTTTCCCCCTTGTTTTTCTGTATCCCTATTTTAATTTAAAATAACAATGATAAAAAAGCTATTAAAATGATCAGCCCCAAACCTCCGTATCACACAGAAGGGTGGGGGGGGGGGGGGAGATCAACATGTATCCATCCCCATATCTCAAAGCAGAGACACAGGATACCAGTTGCGGCAGGGCTCCCCAACGTTTTTGAGCCTGTGGTCAACTTTGGAATCCGGACACGGCGTGGCGGTGGAGGAGGCCACAAAATGGCTGCTGCCAAAGGCGGAGGACGCCATAAAACGGCAGTTGCAGCTTACCTTCAGCTACAACAGTGAAGATTCTTGTCCTGCAGTGGCAGCTGCTGCCAAAGGAACAATCCTAAAAATCTGCACAGCCAATCAAACCTCCAAGGGCCCATCAGAAGCCCCACTGGGCGGAAGCGCCACCTGGCCTGGCCCCCTTCCTTAAAAAAAACCTGACCATAACTCCTCAGGAGAGCCAGCTTGGTGTAGTAGTCAAGAGCAACAAACTCAAATCTGGAGAACTGGGTTTGATTCCCCACTCCTCCACATGAATCCAGCTGGGTGACCTTGAGTCAGTCACAAGTACTTTCAGAGCTGTTCTCTCTAGGGCAGTTTTTGAAGGAGCTCTCTCAGCCCCACCTACCTCACAGGGTGTCTGTTGTGGGGAGGGGAAGGGAAAGGAGATTGTAAGGCGCTCCGAGACTCCTTCGGGTAGTGATGAGTGGGGTATGAAACCAATTCTTCCCCCTCCTCCCACCACCTCTGTGCTGAGGGTCAAGCATGGGGACTAATGACTGGGAGACCCAGGGTCATAAGTGCCACTCTGCCATGGAAGTTGCTGGGTGACTTTGGGCCAGTCCTTCTCGCAGCCTAATGTACCCTGCACAGTTGTTGCGAGAACAAAAACATCGATGGGGGGAACGACAGAATCATAGCATCACAGAGCTGGAAGAGATGGCCATACTGGCCATACTAGTCCAACCCCCTGCTCAATGCAGGACCAGCCTAGAGCATCCCTGACAAGCAGGGGTCATTTCGTAGAAAAGGAGGTGCAGGAGCTCATTAGCATAACATTAGCATAACTTATTGGCATACGCCACACCTCCTGACATCACCGGAAGTGTGTCAGAAGGAAACACCCACCTCTCAGTCTCCACTGGACTGTTTTGGATTGCTAGCTATTGGGGGGGGAACGCGCAGATCTGCCCTCGCAGAGGAGGGAGAGCTTGTACCTGAATAAAACCTGGTCTTAAAGGTGCCACTGGACTGTTTTGGATTGCTAGCTATGGGAAAGGGGGAACAAGCAGATCTGCCCTCACAGAGGAGGGGGGCTCTGCAACTTACCTGGCTGCTTCTTGCTCCTCATGGCCCGACTGAGGGCTGCTGGGAGCAGGGGGCGGGGCTTGTTGCATGTGCCCGCCCCCTGAGCTCCATACTGCCGGAGCTCCGCTCCTGTGCGCTCCTGCAGGAAATGACCCCTGCTGACAAGTGTTTTTCCAGACGCTGCTTCAAGACTGCCAAGGGTGGGAAAGCTTGTAAACTGTAAAAATGACCCCTGCTGACAAGTGTTTTTCCAGACACTGCTTCAAGACTGCCAAGGGTGGGGAAGCTTGTAAATTGTAAAATACCTGTAAATTGATTTGGGTCCCCATTTGGGGAGAAGAGCAGGGTACAGATGCCTAGGACATAAAAACGATGCAACAAAATCTTATTAAGTCTTTAAGGTGGCTGAAGACTCTTGGTTTATCTTAGCCTCCAACTGCACCCCTGCTCTTCCATGCTACTCCCCCCCCCAAAAAAAATAAACACTCAGCACCCTCCCTCACCCTAACAGCTGTATTTCTCCTCCCTTTCCATGGCTTTCCAACTGCATTTTCGACCATGCATAGCATTGCATGCACTTAATATCTCTGGATCTGTTATTTACAGATCCTTCACCAGTTTCTACTCTACTGAATGACATGAAGTATCATCAATATTCCTTACGCTGCAATTGTTACTATAGTACATGTAGACTTTTCCATCAGCGATGAATCATATAATACAGGCTTGGAGATAAGGGTGATTCTCACATTCTTATCTGACTTTCTATTGGATTTTGGAATTCTAAGTTACTTGCAGTGCGGTACAATGTAGTAGGATTGTACGGGTTCTGTTTTGGAAGAGAAAGCAATCCATTAATAATCCTCTATTATCCTGGCTTTTGTTCATTGTTCATTGTGCAGTGTTTACCAGTTTGGTGTAGTGGTTAAGTGTGCGGACTGTAATCTGGGAGAACCGGGTTTGATTCCCCACCCCTCCACTTGCACCTGGCTAGATGACCTTGGGCAAACCATAGTTCTGGCACAGGGGTTCTTGAAAAAGAAATTAATCAGTGCCCCCCTGGAAATCTGTCTTTAAGAAGTGGACAAAAAGATGCAGTGACAAATTTGCACATAGTCAAGAAAGACATCGTTGTAAGTAAAGAAAGATGTTGTTGGCCTGAAGCCAGAGGCCAGCAGCAACCACCACACAATAGCTCAGCAGCTACATCAGTCTTATAAGGGTGCACATTGCAAATGCATGGCTGTGATTGGCTGTGGGGACCCCTCTCCACTTCCACCTACCTCCCTGATCCCAGGGAAGACCAGGAGAAGGCAGGAAAAGGCTGATTTAGGCCCCGGTCACACGGGCTGGAAAATGCGGGGGGGGAGCGTGGCTGTTTGCCCCGAAGCAAACTAACGCGCGACTGCGAGATCAGACGTCTGGTTGAGGTCCCGTCGAGGTCCTGTGGCTAGGGGGGAGGTGCCGATCACACCACAGGCAAAGAAGCGGGGCGGCGCGGCAAACGGGGTTGTTGTTTGGGGTTTTTCACTTTTTTAAACTGAAGTGTGCGCATGCTCCATTGGGTGCTTGTGCACATCCGTGGAGCCTTGGAAAAAATATGTGAAGGCCTGGAAAAAAACCGGAAAAATTCGGGGAAAAAACGTTTTTTTCCATTTTTTTCCCTGAAGATTTTTTGTTTTTTTCCGAAAAGTTGGAAAAATTGAAAAAAGAAAAGAAAAGAAAATTGATTATGGAACATTTTATTTTAACATGATGAATAAAATATTTTAGGACAAGGTGTTCAACTATTTTCCAAATCATTTCTAAAAAATACGTATGGTATCAGATTGATCTAATTTCTGTGCACTGAGGACAAGCAAGTCCTAGGTTACAAACTGAACTCTCCAATGCAAGAACAAGATGCATTTCTTCCTTTAGGAGGTGCGATTGTCAGAAGAAAATAAAAAGGTTTCAGTTTTGTTTTTGCATGTGGGTGGGTATTCTGTTTGTAATAATTGTTTGGGTACACTATATTTTTAATATGCTAGTTGTGATAATTTCATGCCAAGTAAAAATGTCCATAGTCATATTTTATGTTCCTAAGGTAACAGAATGACTTTCAATATAGAAAAGACAAAAGAAACTGGGGGTTTTCCGAGCTTCAAAATTTCCGGAAATTTTACATCTCTACTTCCACCACCCCCTTATTTTTATTCAACGCCTCCCAGTTGCACCCAAGGCTCCTACCGCCCACCTGGATTGTTCCAGCGCCCCCAGGGGGCGGTATTGCCCACTTTGGGAACCAGTGGTTTAAAAGGAACTGGACAGTGTAATCTAGGGGTCTGGTGCCTGCGATGTGTTTTTAGGAAGTGGGTGGACCCAGGTCGGGCTTTTGCCCAACGAGGCTTCTGGTTGGCCTTTCGAGGTTTGTGCAAATTTTTAAAAGCATTGCTTTGGCAGCAGCTACCACTGCAGCACAAGGATCTTCACTGCAGCAGCCCTTTTGTGTCTAACTGCCCCTCCTGTAGCAGCCGTGTGGTGGCAGCCATTTTGTGGCTGTGCCCACCACTCCGCGTCAGAATTCCATTGCCCACTTTGGGAACCAGTGGTTTAAAAGGAACTGGACAGTGTAATCTAGGGGTCTGGTGCCTGCGATGTGTTTTTAGGAAATGGGTGGACCCAGGTCGGGCTTTTGCCCAAAGAGGCTTCTGGTTGGCCTTTCGAGGTTTGATTGGCTGTGTGAACTTTTAAAAGCATTGCTTTGGCAGCAGCTAC
>NW_015176490.1:370114-370316 GCF_001447785.1 Gekko japonicus | reverse complement strand
TTGAAGACTGTTTTTACGGACAGAGAAGGACACCTTGGAGAAAGAAGTGCAATTGTGCAGCAAGTTCCTCAATTAAATTGGGATGCTGTGAATTTTGCTACAAATGTGTTCAGCATTTGAACTTACTATGTTCAACAATGTCCATCAGACAGGAGCTGATCACCCAGTTTGTATGGTTCCCACCAGATAGCAATGAATGCCT
>NW_015176490.1:369078-369960 GCF_001447785.1 Gekko japonicus | reverse complement strand
CCAAAACACACCCCTACTTCCCTATAGGTTATTTACAGTGGTCGAGAGTCCCATAGGCTCTCGGCCGGGAACCTAGCCCCCTGATTGGAGCGGGCTAGGATCTGCATAGTCCATTGTCTCTTGGAGTGAAGCTCGACGTTTGTCTCTGGACTTGTTTGGACTTGTCTGGACTGGATACATTACACCCCTCCCGCCTTGGTCCGCAATGCACCCGCAGACAAAGTTCTTCAGGTGGGCTGGTACGTGTTTGCCTCTTTCCCTCCCCCTGGCACCCCCTATCCCCTTTACCTGCCTCATTCTCTCTTTCTCAGCCATTCCCCAACCTACCTTTTATATGGCTCCCATCTTCACTATACTTATTATTTGTTTACTTCATTTATACCCCATCTTACTCCATCTTACTCCACAGGGGGGACCAATGGAGCTCAGATTATTCTTTGTGTTGGCTGGGAGAGGCGCTGGGGGCGGCGGTGCCAGCGTCCCCGGTGTCCCCGGTGCCTCCAGAAGAGGTGTCTCGGGTTCAACCAAGGGTAGAGGCCAAGGGTCGGCCACCGGAAGTTGGGCCTGGGCTCACCTCGGCCATGTCCGAGTCCTCAGGGTCCAATGGCATCATCTGGCGGTGTATGTGCGGGTGTAGAACTTGGCCATCCTCACAAGAGACCTCATACGATCTGGGGCCCTTAACTCGTATGACTCATGCCGGGATCCAGGTGGGGCCCCGGGCGTAGTTTCGTGCATACACGGGATCTTCCGGGAAGAAACCCCTGGCTGCCTTGTGCGTCTCCATGCCCGGTGCCTCTGTCGATGCCTGGTCGGGGTGCAGATGATCCAACCGGGTTGCCAGGCGGTGGTCCAGAAGTAGCTCTGCCGGACTGCACCCTG
>NW_015176490.1:359654-369047 GCF_001447785.1 Gekko japonicus | reverse complement strand
GGGCAGCCCGGACGTGGCGGATCCCGTAGTAGCTCATGAATTCCTGGAACTCCGCTGACGTGAACGCCGTCCCGTTGTCCGTGACCAGCGT
This sequence comes from Gekko japonicus, assembly GCF_001447785.1. Taxonomy (NCBI): domain Eukaryota; kingdom Metazoa; phylum Chordata; class Lepidosauria; order Squamata; family Gekkonidae; genus Gekko; species Gekko japonicus. Next base: position 368,956 of record NW_015176490.1, on the reverse strand, counting down.
GTCGGGGATCCCCTGGGTGCTGAAGATCCGCCACATCGCCCGAATGACCGCCTTCGAGGAGGTGGCGGACACAGGAACTACCTCCAGCCACTTGCTGAAGGAATCCACCAGGATAAAAAAGAGTTGCCCCTGGAACGGTCCCACAAAATCCAAGTGTAACCGGGACCAGGGGTGGTGGGAAGATTCCCAGGCCCATTCCGGGGCTCGGGAAGGCTTGGGCTGGGACACTTGGCAGGGGTTGCACTGCTTCAACACGGGGACCAGGGGTGGTGGGAAGATTCCCAGGCCCATTCCGGGGCTCGGGGAGGCTTGGGCCAGGACACTTGGCAGGGGTTGCACCGCTTCAACACGGCCTCTATGTCCTGGTCAAACCCAGGCCACCAGACGTAGCTTTGAGCCCTGGTGGACGGACAGCTCGTCCATCCGGGAAGCAAAGGGCGTTACGTCAGGGTCTCCTTTGGCCACAGGCCACCCCCTCACCACCCAGTCCAAGACCCGGCAAAGTACCTTATTCTTGGAGGTGCTGCAAGCAACCTCCACGACGTGGACTGGCCGTTTCAGAAGGGTCTCCAGGAGAGCGATCTGGTGGGCGGGAGCCGGATCCGGGTCACAGACCGGCAGCGGCAGGTGGCTCAGGCCGTCCGCGTGGCCCATTACCTTGCCAGGGCGATGGATGAGAGCATAGGAGTACCCCACCAGGAAAATAGACCAGCGGAGCACCCGGGGTGAAATCATCTGGGGGGTCTGGCGGTCGGGGGCCAGGAGGCCCAGCAGCAGCCAGCAGCGGCTTGTGGTCCGTGAGGACCGTGAAGGGCCACCCGTACAGATAGTGGTGAAACTTTTTCACCCCCGCCACAATTGCCAGCGCCTCCTTATCGATCTGCGCGTAAATGTGCTCAGCCGCTGACAGAGTCCTGGAATAATACGCAACCGGGACCTCACGGCCATCCTTGCAACCTGTGGCCCAGTACCACTCCCACCCCATAGGGGGAAGCATCACAGGCCAGCACCACCGGGAGCGCCTCACTGAAATGCACCAGGACCGCATTCGAGACGAGCAGGTCTGTGACCGCCTGGAATGCAGCTGCTTGTGGCGGACCCCAGACCCAAGGTGCCGACTTGTTCAGGAGGCGATGGAGTGGTTCTGCGACTGCAGCTTTGAGGGGCAAAAAGGGGGCTCTCGAGGGTTTCCAGCCAGGTCTCCCACTGCGAGGGTTGGGAGATGTTGAAGACTGGGAGACTCTCTGATGCGGCAGCCATCTTACGGGTTCCATGTGGAAGCGAGCGGCGTAGATGGCGGAGTGGTCCGGTGCTGGTCTTGGGGTCAGCAGGGCGATGCTCAGCGTTGCGTAGAGGCAGAGCGGTGCAGTGAGCGGTGCTTCTCGAAGATGCTCGATGCTAGCGGCAGTGGCAAATTCGGCGCGGCGGCTCACGGCGATGTCCTGAACGTGGTCTCTGTTTCAGGGGAGATGGATCCCACCTTCGTCGCCAGTGAAAAGTACGCAAACAGAGAGTGATTTCAGCAAAGCATACTTTATTCTATCTGGAACAAGACAACTTTGTCCGGCTCGTGGGCCGGCTTATATCCCCCGAGAAACTGCCACCCAAAACACACCCCTACTTTCCTATAGGTTATTTACAGTGGCCGAGAGTCCCATAGGCTCTCGGCCGGGAACCTAGCCCCCTGATTGGAGCGGGCTAGGATACGCATAGTCCATTGTCTCTTGGAGAGAAGCTCAACATTTGTCTCTGGACTTGTCTGGGCTGGATACATTACAGGGTCCATCCAGGCTAAAGGGACCAATGGGCTGCCTGGATGGGCAGAGTGATTTCGAGGCCCAAAGTCACACCCTAGAATCCAAAGTTCTGTTCTAGTTTTGGTGGATGTCTAAAATCCCTCCTTCCTCCCTCCCATGGGAAACTCACTAACCCCATTTTTACAGTAAAGATTTCAAAGATGGACAGGACCTTTTCAGAGCGAGCTGAGCATGAGCAAGCCTTCTCTTTTATCCCTGTTGTAAAAATTGAGCTTCTAATGGCCGTGCTGCTGATAGATGGTTATCTCACACTATATGAACAGAGCCCTTTAGTAACATAGAGCCCCACAAAAATGACAGAAAAGGAAACCAAAGCTAACAGGGGAAAAATCTCCGCACTTACTCTCTTTTTTAGTGGAACATCAATGGTCACAGGGTCCTCTCTTTATTTCCTTCGAATATGGCAGCAGCTTTTATCTAGCAGATTTTAATTTTTATATTCCCCCTTCCACCTGTCAGACCAGAAGCACAATTTAAATACCGATTTTACAACCCCTGCTAACAAAGTGGAGGGAGACTGTATCTTTCCTTTCACGAGCTCAGATTTCCTTGTGAAAAGAGAGGGCTTAGAATCATAGAATCACAGAGCTGGAAGGGGCCATACCGGCCATCTCGTCCAACCCCCTGCACAGTGCAGGGTCTGCCCAAGAGCATCCCTGACAAGGGCTTGTCCAGCTGCTGCTTGAAGACTGCCAGTGAGGGGGAGCTCATCCAGGGCCGGCTCCAGCTTATTTTGCACCCTAGGCGAGGATCCCTTCTCCCCCCCCCATGCGCCCACCAATTTTAAAAAATAAATGTATTTTAGGAAGAATGAAAAACACAAATAATCAAGAAACTCCCAGAGTACGGGGCCGGGTGCAGTTTGGTGCCCCTAAGGGCCGTCCCGCTCTAGGCAATCGCCTAGTTCGCCTAGTGAGTGAGCCGGCCCTGAGCTCATCAACTCTCTAGGCAGCTGATTCCACTGTTGCACAACTCTTACGGTAGAAAAGTTTTTCCCAAGGTCCAGCCGGTACCTTCCCACCCTTAATTTAAACTCATTCTTGTGAGTCCTCTACTCTGCTGCCCACAGGAATGGCTCCCTGCCCTCCTCTAAGGGACAGCCCTTCAAATACTTCAAGAGAGCCATCCTGTCCCCCTTCAACCTCCTCTTCTTCAGACTGAACACTCCCAAGTCCCTCAGCCTCTCCTCACAGGGCTTGGTCTCCAGCCTCCCCCCCCCCATCCTCCTCTTCGCTCTCCTCTGCACCCGCTCCATTCTATCCACATCCTTTTTGAAGGGAGGCCTCCAGAACTGCACACAGGACTCCAGGTGCGGCTTGACCAAGGCAGTGCACAGCGGGACTATTACATCTTCCAATCTGGATGTTCCTTCTTTTGTAGTGAGTGTCAGTCGTTGGCTATAGTGGAGCATATTGGGGAAATCAGCTGAGGATCAAGAACTCAAAGGGAAGTATCTAGGAATGAGGGGAGCAAGAACCCTGTATTGGGATAGTTGGTTAATATAGGCCCCGGTCACACGGGGGGAAAGCACGGCCAAAGCACGGCTTTTCTGAGTCGCAGCAAAATAGACGCGCGGCGGCGGGATCAGACAGATCCCCTGAGCCGGCGTGCAGTTGCTCCCCGGCACGATCAGATGCCAGGGGGCGAAGCCACAGTATGAAGAACGAGGCAGCTGGCTGCACATGTGCGCGCATGCGCAGTTTGGACGGGAGCCTCGAATGCTGCGGAAGATGCGCGCGCCAGCGATCCCATGGCCACCCTTGCTGCGGAGCTTCAAGTAGGTAGTACTCTTTTCTAGCTTTTTTTAAATGCGCGTTTCCCCCAGGAAAGGACGGATCAGGGACGGGTGTGCTCCGATTCCCAGATGTTGCGGTGTGATCACGCCCGTTTGATGCGCCCCCGATCCATCCCTCTTGCGGGGCAAAACCTCCAGTGTGACCGGGGCCATAGCAGAGTTTTGCCCAGCCCTAGAAGCATGATACTGTGTACAGCAGAGGTCATTTCGGGGGGGAACACAGTTCCCTCGGGTGAGGTGCAGGGGGGCAGGGCACATGACGAAGCCCCGCCCCCTGCTTCCGGCCACCCCGCTTCCAGCCCTCATTCAGCCAGGAGGAGGCAGGAGAAGAGGGAAGGTAAGTTGCTTCCTCCCCACCTCTCCCCACCCCTGCCTGCCTGGGGCCAGGGAGGGCCTTGGCGGGGCTTCCTCGCACTCCCGCTGGCCTTGCAGGTCCACCGCCAGGCCCCTGATATCAGGGGGTGTGGCATATGCTAATGAGGTATGCTAATGAGTTCCCCTAGCTCTTTTTCTATTAAATGATCCCTGGTGTACAGTAAGTAAATCTCCCAAGAAGTATATTGCAAAAAAAGGTTAAGAATTACATTCAGGGCTCTTTTTGTAGCAGGAACTCCTTTGCATATTAGGCGACACACCCCTAACGTAGCCAATCCTCCAAGAGCTTACAGTAGACCCTGTAGACCCCCCAGAAATGATGTGGGGGTTCCCTCATCTACTTATACTAACTAGCAGCCCTTCAGCTGTCCCCCTGTAGGGTGATCTTCTGATCCTTATCATGTAGGTACACTATAGACTTCATTCTCCAAGGTAAAGGAAAAGGTTCCCTTGCTCAAAAGCCAGTCGAATCCGACTCTAGGGTTGTGGTGCTCATCTCCGTTTCAAAGGCAAAGAGCCAGCGCTGTCCGAAGACGTTTCCGTGGTCATGTGGCCGGCATGACTAAACACCAAGGCGCATGGAACGCTGTTACCTTCCCACCGAAGTGGTCCCTATTTATCTACTTGCAATTTCTTGCTTTCGAACTGCTAGGTTGGCAGGAGCTGGAACTAGAGACGGGAGCTGACTCCATCATGCGGCACACTCGGGTCTCGAACTGCTGAACTACCAACCTTCCACAGCCTGCAGTTCAGCGTCTTAACCACTTGAGCCACCACAGCTCCTATCATTCTCCAAAGCACCCCTTTTTATCCAGAGGAACTGACCTCTGTAGTCTGGAGATGAGCTGTAATTCTGGGGGATCCCCAGGACCACCCTGGAGGCTGGCCTCCCTATCCTACAGGGTTCTGGTGTCTGAGATCATCAGTCATGGATGCAAAATTCTTTGAACACCCAGAAAAGTGTTCTGGGTGTATACAAATGCTAAATGCTGCTGTTGTTATTGTTCGGGGTGGGAGATGCAAAAGCATTTTGGTTTCCAAGATATCAAATTCATATGACACTGCTCTTCAATTATAAGAACATAAGAGAAGCCAACGTTGGATCAGCCCAATGGCCCATCCAGTCCAACACTCTGTCACATAGTGGCCAAAAATACCAGGTGCCAACAGGAGGTCCAGCAGTGGGGCCAGGACACTAGGAGCCCTCCCACTGTTGCCCCCCCCAAGCACTTGCCCCAGACTGAGAGTTCCTATCTATACCTTGTGGCCTAATAGCCACTGATGGCAATATATCACTTTTCTCCTCAGTGGAGATCCTAAGTGACTTACAACATTCTCCGTCTCTCCATTTTATCCTGATAACAACCCCAAGAGTCTATGCAACTGGCCCAAGGTTATCTAGCAAGAAGCTTCCATTGCAAAAAATGGTACTTCCAGGTCATAGTCTGACACTCTAAACACAGCACCACAGTGGATTTCAGGGTACCATCCACTGGGAAGCTTACCTGCACTGGGAAACTTACTTGTTGCTTACCTGCAGTCTCAGGGAGCGGTGGCGCAGGCAATACAACGCCTGCTGTAACAACTACGAACAGCCACGATGGCTGTTCGAGACCCACCGCGGCCGGGGTGAGCTCCCGGCCCTAGTCCCAGCTCCCGCCCACCCAGCGGTTCGAAAGCGTAAGCGCGAGTAGATAAATTGGGTATCTTCCCCTAGGTGGCAGGGGGCACCCTCCCCCCCCCGGTGGGGGTGTGCAGCAGGAGCAGCGGCATCGGCGGGGACTGCGAGCGACGGCGGCAGCAACAATGGCGGCAACGGCGACCTGGCGAACCCTGTGGGCCCAGCGCGGAGTGGTGGAGTCTAGCAGAGGTGGAGTCTGGAAGGCGTGACAATGCGGCGGCGCAGCGCAACGGAGCCAGCAGAAGGACGGAGCCGGAAGCTGTGACTGCCGTGGGGCCGCGGACCGGAAAGGCGGGCCCACCAGAGGAAAAAGCCACCAGAAAGACCTGTTCCAGGGGCCAGGAAAGCAGAACGCTGGGAAAAACAAGGAGATGCCGAACAAAAATCAACTGAGCCCTGCTGCCTGGGTGTCGGTAGGGAAGACACCCCCCCATACAACAATGTGGCCCAAGATAGGTAATGTAAAAATAATGTAAACTGCTCAGAGACCCTTTGGGGTCAGAGCGGTATAGAAGTCGAAAGATAAATAAATAAACATGCCCTAGTAATGCTCCAATTCATCTCGATGGAGCTGACATAATAAATACTCTAATAAGGTTTCTTATGTCAAGGAAATAACTATTGAATCAAATTGCTTCTGTTAATTCCTGGATGCCACCCTAGGGATGGGGGGGGGAATTCCTGGCTGTACGTTGTTGGAATGTCACGATACATCGTAAAGATAAGGCAGCCTGCCCTTTTAGCAGATTTGTTTTGTGCATGTAAATGTGTGCTTGTTTATTTTATTATTAATGAATGCAAGCACGGTACTCTTTGCAAGCTGCAAATGTGAAAGTGGATTTGCATGCCTTTGATTTGAAGATGGGAGGTTACAGGGGGGGAAATCATGAATGCTGCATTATTTATAGACTAAGAAATCATTATGCATACTTTATAGCATCGGGGTAAGGGGGATCACAGGTATATCTAACGATCGATCTTACCCACTAAATGTATACATTATCAAAAACGGCACTGGCATTCTAGCAAAGACTAGATCCCACGAGACCTGGCCGACACATGAATTTCTCTAAGTTAGGGGTCTACAACCTTTCACAGTCTAAGAGCCGATATATTAGCATCACTGAAAGCATGCAGCTTAACCTTATTGACAACCACTGCCATGTTGCTTAATCAAACAAAATGGAAGTCCAGTGGCACCTTAAATACTAACAAATGGATTTCTGTTTTGTTTTGCTACGTGGCCATCCCTCTGGAATGTTAATAACCAATAAGGTTTCTGCGTCATGAACACTGGAAGTGTTGAAAGTCCTTCATTAGGAAGTTGCAGCAACCCGAGCTGCAGTGTTAGGAAAGTCAAGTAACGAATAAATATACACTGCAAGAAACTTTTGTAAATGAATGTGTTTTGTTTATAACTATCATTCCATAAAGTACATTGTGTATTATTATAACATCCTAAAGGGTAAAGGTTCCCTTGCTTGAAAGCCAGTCGAATCCGACTCTAGTGTTGCGGTGCTCATCTCCATTTCAAAGCTGAAGAGCCAGCGCTGTCCGAAGACGTTTGCGTGGTCATGTGGCCGGCATGACTAAACACCAAGGCGCACAGAACGCTGTTACCTTCCCACTGAAGTGGTACCTATTTATCTACCTGCAATTTCTTGCTTTCGAACTGCTAGGTTGGCAGGAGCTGGAACTAGAAACGGGAGCTCACTCCGGAATGCGGCACACTCGGGTCTCGAACTGCTGAATTACCGACCTTCCACAGCCTGCAGCGTCTTAACCACTTGAGCCACCGCAGCTCCGTATAACATCCTAATCAGGTATATATTCAGTTCACTCAGTATAACAATAACATACAGTTCATACAATATAACAACTACCAGTCAATTTTGCATCAGTATTTTAAAAGTCGAACCCCAACAAGAGTTTCCAGAATTACGAGCCCGCTTCTACTTGCATGAAGTCTTCCAGAAGGGGGAAAGCTTTCATTTATAGGTGATGCTTATTGCCGGTCCTACAAAAGACACACTGGGCAGCTAAAATTCATGAATGGAGCGCTCCTGTCATTGACTTCGTTAAGAAGTGGCACATGAAGCTTTCTTTACATGCACACACACGCACACGTGGGAGAAACCTTGTCCCTCACTTTTTTTTTAGCACACTGGCATACTTCTATCCATGGTTCCTGCAATGGCACACCCCTCTCATTTCGTTTTTTTTGGGGTGAGTATTTTTGTGTATGTGTGTGTGTCTGGAAGCCATGGTTGACTTCTGGTGGCCCCTAGTGGAGCTTAGACGTTTTAGAGAGGTGGCTTGCTATTGCCTGCCTCTGCGTCCCGGCCCTGTTATTCTTTAGAGGTCTCCCTTCCAAGTACATGCCAGGGTCAGCCCTGCTTAGCTTCCGAGATCAGACGAGATCAGACTTGCCTGGGTTAGTCAGGTCAGAAGTACCCAATATTTCTACTGTTAATGTTTAAGAGTTACAAGCGTGTTCCCTCTAAGCTGAGTTAGTGTGAGCTAGCTCACAGTTTTTTAGCCTCCAGCTCACACATTTCTGTCTCAGCTCAGGAGAGAAGGCTCCAGAGCCAACTAATTTACGCAGTAGCCAAATGGCTTGCTCACAACTTTAATGTCAGTAGCTCAGAAAGTAGAATTTTTGCTCACAAGACTCCACAGCTTAGAGCAGTAGTGGCGAACCTATGGCACGGGTGCCAGAGGTGGCACTCAGAGCCCTCTCTGTGGGCATGCGTGCCATTGGCCCAGCCAGGCCCAGACCATCATTAAAGTGTCGAATTCTCTGCCAAATAATTTTAAGTAAATGAAAGCATTTGGGATTGCTTTCCTTACTTTGTTTAGATCATCTTAAATTAATGTATGAGTTGTTTTTTCTAAAGTAAAACCTCAGTATTCAGGTTAAATTGCCGTGTTGGCACTTTGCGATCAATAAGTGGGTTTTGGGTTTACATTTGGGCACTCGGTCTCTAAAAGGTTTGCCATCCCAGGCTTAGAGGAAGCATTGGTTACAAGGCAGCACAAGTAGCTTTTCATGCATCATTCAGGGGTCATTTCCTACGGGAGCGCACAGGAGCGGAGCTCCGGCAGTAAGGAGCCCAGGGGGTGGGCACATGCAACAAGCCCCACCCCCTGCTCCCAGCAGCCCTCAGTCAGGCCACAAGGAGCAAGAAGCAGCCAGGTATGTTGCAGAGCCCATCCCCCGCCTTCAGGTACAAGCTCTACATCCTCTGTGAAGGCAGATCTGCGCGCCCCCCCCCCATAGCTAGCAATTTTAAACAGTCCAGTGGCACCTTTAAGACCAAGTTTTATTCAGGCACAAGCTCTCCCTCCTCTGTGAGGGCAGATCTGCACGTCCCCCCCCCCAATAGCTAGCAATCCAAAACAGTCCAGTGGAGCCTGAGCGGTGGGTGCTGCCTTCTGACACACTTCAAGTGATGTCAGGGGGTGTAGGATATGCAAATATGTTATGTTAATAGGTTATACTAATAAGTTATGCTAATGAGTTCCTGCACCTCTTTTTCTACGAAATGACCCTGAGCATAACTCATCTGCACCCTGGAGGACATGAAAGGCCTTTGCGCCAGGTTTTGTCCATCAAGGCCCCAAGATCCTAAAT
>NW_015176490.1:358407-359581 GCF_001447785.1 Gekko japonicus | reverse complement strand
ACATTCACAAAGAATTGCAGAAAGAAACTGCATTAACATCATCGCTGAAAATACTCAGTGGTAAAGTGAAAAATTTTAGGCAACATGAGAGCCAGCATAGTGTAGGGGTTAAGAGTTTTGGGCTAGTATCTCAGGGACCTGGGTTTAAATTCCCACTCATGCCACGGAAGCTTGCTCGATGACCTTGGGCCAGTAACACTCTCAGCCTAACCTACCACACAGGGTTGTCGTGCGGATAACATGGGGGAAAGGAGAACAACATAAGCTACTTTGGGCCCCCATAAGGGAGAAAGAGAGGGTATAAATGAACGGATTAAATAAACCTGGCATCTGGGATTTATCGAACCCTGAACTAAGCTTGAAGGCCTGTAAGTAGGAGCAGAGGTCGATTCAGGGGGAATTGCGGGGGATTGCCGTTCCCCCGGGTGAGGTGCGGGGGGCAGGGCACACGACGAAGCCCTGCCCCCTGCTTCCGGCCGCCCCGCTTCTGGCCCTCATTCAGCCAGGAGGAGGCAGGAGAAGAGGGAGGGTAAGTTGCTTCCTCCCCGCCTCTCCCCACCCCTGCCTGCCTGGGGCCAGGGAGGGCCTTGGCGGGGCTTCCTCACACTCCCGCCGGCCTTGCAGATCCACCGCCGGGCCCCCAACACTTCCGGTGATGTCAGGGGGTGTGGCCTTATTACACACTTCTGGTGATGTCAGGGGGTTTGGCATATGCTAATGAGTTATGATAATGAGTTCCCCTCGCTCTTTTTCTACGAAACGACCCCTGAGTAGGAGAACTGGCCAAGCTTGAGCAAAAACAAAAAAACCCCCCAAACCCTGGCTGGTTCCAACCCGAAGCTCATTTATCAATTCACATCAGGAAATTTGGTAAAATGACAGAAAAAAAAAATGTGCGCGTGAAGTTCTTGCTATGTCTTTTTAAAATGTCAGCTCTGCACCATTCATTGAAGGCAGATGGATTCATTTCTCAAGCAGCTGCTTTTTACACTTGGTCCAATATTCCACTGAAATAAGAGCGTTTAAAAGCAATAATGACAAGAAACTGGGGATGGAACACTTTCCCTATGCGGAAAGGTTAAAGAGGTTAGGACTCTTTAGCTTGGAGAAATGATGAATGAGGGGTGACATGACTGAGGTTTACAGAATTATGCATGGGAAAGAGCAGGTAGGG
>NW_015176490.1:351912-358083 GCF_001447785.1 Gekko japonicus | reverse complement strand
ACCCCGAAGGGTCTCTGAGCGGTTTACATAGGGGTTCCAAATTCAGTTTTTAACCTACCTAAGGCCACATAGTACATTGGGGGCGGGGCTTCCTACCAGCACCTAGGCAGCAGGGTTAGGCGATCTTGTTGGCTTTTTTCAGCGGCCTCGAGTGTCGAATTCTCCGGTGCCCTGAAGCAGGTCTCCCAGTCGGCGGCTTCCTTCGGCAGGCCATCCTGATGTGGCTGCAGCTCCGGCTATGTCCAATCGGCTCCACCGCACCGCGCCGACTACATCATCGTGCCTCTCATGGCTCCACCTCTTCCGCCACTTGATGCTGTGCTCGCTGGTCATCCGAATTGTTCGCCACCATTCCGCCGCTCCGCTGATGCCGCCAGTTCTCCCGCTGCATACTCCACGAGGAGGAGGGTGCCCCCTGCCACCTAGGGCAGGTACCCATTTTATCTACTTGCATTTTAATGCTTTCGAACTGCTGGGTGGACAGGAGCTGGGACTAGGGCTGGGAGCTCACCCTGGCCGCCATAGTGGCTCTTCGTTGTTGTTACAGCAGGAAGTGTTTTACTGCTTGCGCCACCGCTCCCTCTCCTTAAGAGACGCCCATTCAGTCCAACACTCTGTGTCACACAATGGCCAGAAATACCAGGTGCCATCAGGAGGTCCACCAGTGGGGCCAGGATATTAGAAGCCCTTCCACTGTTGACCCCCCCCCAAGCACCAAGAAGACAGAACATCACTTGCCACAGAGCCCCTATCTATACCTTGTGGCTAATAGCCACTGATGGACCTCTGCTCCATATGCTTATCAAATTCCCTTTTGAAGCCGTCCAACACATGAACACATGAAACTGCAAGATGGGTAGCCATGTTAGTCTGTGATAGCAGAAGAGAGCAAGAGTCCAGTGGCCTTGTAAAAATTAACACAATTTGTGGCAGGGGATGAGTTTCTGTGAGTCTGTATCTGAAGAAGTGAGCTGTGACTCACAAAAGCTCACACCCTGCCACAAATTTTGTTAGTCTTTAAGGTGCTACTAGATTCTTGCCCTTTTCTACATGAAACTAACTTATAGTGAATCAAACCATTGGTCCATCAGAGTCAGTACTGTCTACTCCTGGGGTGTCGAACTCATTTGTTATGAGGGCCGGATCTGACTTAAATGAGACCTTGTTGGGCCGTGCCATGTGTGTCATAAAATGTAATGCCTGGTAGCGGAGATATAAACTTTATAAAGGACACAAACAGGGTTGTTGTTTTTTACTTAAAATAAAAACATGCTTAAAACATCAGCACTCTTTCAATATTTTGTTTATTTAACAATGTCTGATAACTGACACCTCTTGCTCTGAATTATTGCATCGAAATGTCTGTGCTGTAGCAATCTTGAGTATGCTGTTTAGGTGTGTATCCATAAGCTGCAAACCTACAATGCTGCAGTAGCAGCAGAACTGGAAGAGGAAGCAGAAGACAGCCAGTTCCACTGCGGGTCTGATAAAAGCCCTCCGGGGGCCTGATCCGGCTCCTGGGCTGCATGTTTGACACCCCTGGTCTACTCAGACTGGCTGTGGGCCTCCAGGGTCTCAAGTGGAGGTCTTTCACATCACTTACTCCCAGATCTTTTAAGTGGAGATACCAAGGATTGAACCTGGGACCTTCTGCATGCCAAGCAGATGTGCTACCCCTGAGCCACAGCCCCACCACACAATGAAGAGCTGCACATGAGGGTAATACAAGCAGCAACATATTCTAAATACATTTAGAAGATACTGTGAAGAGGTTAAGATTAGGTTCGGTGGTGCCCAAAATTAGAAAACATAATCATTATAAAACCCTGAAGGCTGAAAACTGAGCATGGCTAGTTTGGGCTGGATCTTAGAGCCAAAGAAAATGTGTTAAATCCTGGCCAAGTTGGCACAACAATAAATCTATGACTGTGTACAGGTCTTTGCCCACCCAAGCCAGTCCAGGAATGGGAGGGAATCCAGTACTTTTCAGTACATTAAACAACAAACCACGAGATGGTCTATACCCTCTCTGATTTCCAGAACAATTTGCCACCAGAACCTCTTTGCACTAGTCCCTGCCTTTCCCTTAGTTGGCATCTGGGACAGAACACCTTAGCAACTCACTCCAGAGATGCACACCTTTCCTCTCCAATGGTAGCGTATATGGGGAGCGTTTAGGCCACAGGATTTAGCCTTGGAATTCAGTTACAACATCAAAGACAATTTAGCAATAAGAGAGATCTTTATTTAGTACAGAGCTTAGCATAGACTACCAAAGATCACAAAAATAACAAAGGCTAGGGCTGGTTGCCTTAACTAAACATTAATGATTCATAGTTACCACGTCAGGAGTATACCTCAGTCCAAGATAGTCCCAGTACCAAGGGATTCTGAAGGGAAATCCCATTTTTGCACACCATGTGCTCCAAGTCACAAAGCAACTCTTTGTCTCTCAAGTGCAATAAAACAAACTGACAGAGGAGGAATGGAGAGCTAAGCAAGGGAGCTCACTCCCTTAGGGATCAAAACAATTATACCCCAATTCCAGTCACAAATTAGATGTGGCTATCAGCCAATTGCGAGTGGGCATGGGTGTGCCCAATTGCTGGCTGCCATGGTTGCTAACTTTCTTTCGGTGGGCCCGTCTGGTACGTGGGTCGTATCGATTTACAGCCCAGCTAACGTCCGTACGGCTCCGCTGCACTTGCATCACGTCACCACGTCCTTCTGTGGCTCTGCCTCTGTCTCCACCTCCATCGCTCTGCTTGCCTTCGCTCTGCCGCTCCGCCACTCCATCGCCACTATTTCCATCGCCGCCGCCGCTGCTGTCGCTTCTACTGCTCCTGCCACACATCTACTGCTCCTGCCACCTAAGGGCAGGTACCCATTCATCTACTTGCTTATATTAATTGCTTTCGAACCGCTGGGTTTCGAACCGCTGGGTGGGCGGGAGCTGGGACTAGGGCCAGGAGCTCACCCTGGCCGCGGTGGGTCTCGAACAGCTGTAGCAGCTGTTCACTGATGTTACCAGCAGGCGTTTTACCGCCTGCGCCACCGCTCCTATTGTGAAAAATGTGAAAGAATGTGGGTTTATGGCATGGCTATTGAGCCCCCACCATGTGGCCCCCACCATTTGGCTTGCAACAGGAAACAAGACACAGCATGTTATCAAAAGACATCACTGGAGAAGGCATGTGGATATAGAAAGCAGAAAGCAATTTTTCTATACAGACTGACATAACCTGGATCATGTGGAGCAGTGATTAAGAGGGTCAGACTAGGATCTGGGAGGCCCAAGTTCGAACCTCCACACTGCCATGGCTGGGTATCCTTGGGCCAGTCACACTCTCACAGGAAACAAGACACAGCATGTTATCAAAAGACATCACTGGAGAAGGCATGTGGATATAGAAAGCAGAAAGCAATTTTTCTATACAGACTGACATAACCTGGATCATGTGGAGCAGTGATTAAGAGGGTCAGACTAGGATCTGGGAGGCCCAAGTTCGAACCTCCACACTGCCATGGCTGGGTAACCTTGGGCCAGTCACACTCTCTCCCTAACCTACTTCACAGGGTTGTTGTGAGGATAAAATGGAGGAGAATGATGTAAGCTGCTTTGGGTCCCCATTGGCGAGAAAGACAAGGTACAAATGAATTAAATAAATGTCTCTGATGAGCTTTGTGACCTCGACTTGTGGTCATTAAAGCACACAGCAATCTGTGGGGGCGGGGCAGGTGGGGGGCGGGACGAAATATTTCCCGGTGATGGCCTTGAACTTGTAGGGGCAAATTCCACCTCTCACATGTGATGTCGACGTTGCTGCTCAGACATCACACGCAAGAGGTCATTCTGGCTCCCCCAGCTCTTGTTAGGGGCTCTTTAAAAAGTTATGGCTGCCGCCGCTATCGCATCTGCTGCAACGGCTGTGGGGGGAGGGGCGCGAAGCCCTGGGGTGGTGGCCTTGGACTCCTAGGGGCAAATTCCATATCACACTCGAGAGGTCATTCTGGCTCCCTCAGCTCTCGTTAGGGGCTATTTAAAAAGTTATGGCCGCCCTTGCTGCGGGAGGGGGCAGGGCGGGGTGGTGGCCTTGGACTCCTAGGGGCAAATTCCACCTCTGGTGTGATGTCTGAGCGCAAAGGTTATTCTGGGTCCCCCTGCTTTGTTAGGGGCTCTTTCAAAAGTTATGGCCTCGGCCTCCCTGAGCCCAGGGGTGGTGGCCTTGTAGGGGCAAATTCCGACATCCTTTTTCTCAGAAGTTATGTGGGACATCACTAGAGATGTAAAATTTCCGGAAATTTTGAAGCTTGGAAAAAAACTCGTTTTTTTCCCGTTTTTTCCCGGAAAAAAACGGAAATTTACGGAAAAATTGAAAAAAAATGCTACATTAGCATTTCTTTTGTCTTTTCTAGATTGAAAGTCATTCTGTTACTTTAGGAACATAAAAAATGACTACGGACATTTTTACTTGGCATGAAATTATCACAACTAGCATATTAAAAATATAGTGTACCCAAACAACTATTACAACCAGAATACCCACCCACATGCAAAAACAAAACTGAAACCTTTTTATTTTCTTCTGACAATCGCACCTCCTAAAGGAAGAAATGCATCTTGTTCTTGCATTGGAGAGTTCAGTTTGTAACCTAGGACTTGCTTGTCCTCAGTGCACAGAAATTAGATCAATCTGATACCATTATATATTTTAGAAATGATTTGGAAAATATTTGAACACCTTGTCTTAAAATATTTTATTTATCATGTTAAAATAAAACATTCCATAATCAATTTCTTTTCTTTTTTCAATTTTTCGGAAAAAAACAAAAAAGCTTCAGGGGAAAAAACCCGGTTTTTTTCCGGGCCTTCACATCTCTAGACATCACACCGAGAGGTCATTCTGGCTCCCCCAGCTCTCCTTAGGGGGCTGTTTAAAAAGTTATGGCCGGGCCCCACCTCTCCTTAGGGGGGTCTTTAAAAAGTTTTGGCCGGGAACGTTTGCCCCCCCCCCCCCCAGCCCTTGCAGTATAACTTTTTTAAAGAGCTCCTAAGGAGAGCTGTACATCCCTGATTCGACCCCTGCTGGACTAAACATAAGCTAACTCTTGGAAAACCGGTTCAGGCGGGTAGCCCTGTTGGTCTGAAACAACAGAACAAAGTTCGAGCCCAGTCAGAGGTACCTTTAAGACGAACAAAATTTTTATTCTGGGTATAAACGTTCGTGTGCATGCGTACGAAAGTTTATACCCAGAATAAAACTTTGTTGGTCTTCGGTGTCACCGGACTCTGTTCTGCTGCTTCAGACCAACACCACTACCCACCTGGATCTGGCTCTAGGAAGGTTGTAAAAGCAAAGCAGTATGAATTTCACAAACCTAAAAGCCAGGGCGTGCAACTACACGCATATACTTGCTACTTTGTTTTGCTAAGCCTACGCAACGTCACTTCTCCTCCCCAAGAAACACATACGCTTCCTTGCAAAAATCTCCCTTTAATAATAATAAAAAATGCATGGAAATTATTGCTTTTTGCAAGCGCGCGCAGAGAAACAGAGCTGACGAGCACACCTTTCCCGTCCCCCCCAAAGAAAGCCCCACATGCATACTTTTGCACAACTCTCTTAAAAAAAAAAAATACACGCACGCAATTTATCCCCAAGCAACCGCGCCCACCGCCCGCAATCCCCACCAACCAACCACCAGCCAATCCCTCTAGCTCCGCCCTTTCCCTCCCCTCCCCTGCGCCTCCTCCACTCAGAAACCCGCCTGCAAGCCGCGCCTCCTCCGCCCCTCCCGCTCCCGTTCACTGCTGCGTGTGCGCTTCTGGCTCGGTCGCCGATTGGCTGCCGCGCGGCCAGGTTTCGTATGTCGCCCCGCCCCCTTTTCCACCTCCCCCTTCAAACCGGCGTGCGAGCGCGAGACCTCGAGAGGGGGGGGGGAAGCGAGGGAGGGGGAAAAGCCAGGAAGGAAGGCGGGGATTGGTTGCTAGGGCCGTGACGTCGGAGTGTCGCGGACGAAGAGAGGAGGAGGGGGGGCAGGGGAAAGGAAGAGGAGAAGAAGAAGAGCGGAGAGACGCGGAAAAGGTCAAACTAAAGGCGAGGAGAAGCGCGCTCGGGAGAGAGACTGAGAGAGAGAGAGAGACTGAGGGAGTCTTCTCTCTTTAAACCC
>NW_015176490.1:309685-351291 GCF_001447785.1 Gekko japonicus | reverse complement strand
TCACATTGCAATCTTTTGCTTTTGGATGTCCTATGGAGTGTCCTTGCATCCCCCCCCCTTCATATATTTATTTATTTGCTTCAGTTTCTATCCCACCCTTCCTGTGAACGGGCTCTGGGTGGGTTCCAAACATTAATTATAGAACAATAGAATAGAATAATGCTTATCCCCCCCCCTTTTCTACTGCTTCCCATGCTGGACTGTCCCTGTATTTCCCCTTCCTCCGTTCTCTCCCCCCCCACCCCACTTTTGTTTCTTGTGTGTGTTGTTAGGGGTTGGGCTGGACTGCCCTGTTAGCATCCTCCTCCGTCTAAAAAGAACAAGAAGAATGAATTTTCTTTTTTGGGAAAAGTTTCTCTGCATGGAGGGCATGTTTGTTCTCACGCAGGGTTGGCATGACTGCCTTCTGATAATCTTGGGTGGTGGTGGTGGAAGAAGGCATTCTCTGTCTTGCTCAGATTTCATTTAGGGAGGGGGGGAAAATCCCCAGAGGCTTTGAAGTAGGTTGCTTGAGAAGAAACTTGGATTTATTTTGCCCCAAGAAGTATTCCCTTCTGGGACCCTTTTCTGCTGGCCCTGTGATAATCTTGTTGGTAACCATCTGGAGTTTTGAGCTGGCAGGGTCCCTTGGGGATCTTTATTCTGAAAATATCTAGCCTTGCATTGGATAAAGGTTGAAGTTGACTTTTTTCGTCCGCGGCCTCTTCAGTTTTGTGGAGGTCTGTTCTGACAAATGGCTGGCCTGAAAGAGCAGGCTTGCTCTATTGGCGGATTCTGGTTTAATCAGATGGGTCATATAAATGGATTTTTTTCTGTTTGACACTTTTCTTCACTTAAGAACATGTAATTACCTGTATAGAGAGAAGGCCGGCACTTTTCTGGCTTGCCCTTTCTCACTAGAATCAAGATGTGTTTGAGATGAAAACTACAGAGAGCCTGTCCCTCATTACCCAGCAGAGAAACAGCAGGTTAAGGCATAGTTTTGTATAACACTTGTCTTTCTTATTTGCATATCTCAGAGTAAATCAGATAGCCAAACGCTGCTGTAGGAGATGGCTGGTGAAAGTTACTGTGCGGAATGAAGCTTTTAAAGCGACGTGTAGTGTATGGTGGTGAGAAGCGGAAACTTAAAACAGCCAAGTTGTGTTGTCTGAACACGGACTACAGAATGCGTTGGAATGGAATTAAGGGCGTTCCTGAGAGTGAGCTAAAAGCAGTTGGGGCTGCAGTGCCCAGCAGCTGGAGGTCGCAAATGGGATCGGAAACGCAGGTTCTGCTTTCCAAACTTTCTGCTGACAGTAGACTAATCTTATGAAGGAGGAGTGACTGCTGATTACAGCACTGCTGCGCAGAATATAAAAAACCCCCAACCCTATATAGTTTATGGAAAGTACTTCATTGCAATGTGTTGCACTCCGGCCAAGGGATCTTAAGGTTTAAGTTGTTTATGTTGCTTAATTGTAAGCTGCCCTGAACCCCTCTGGAGACAGTGTAATAGAAACTGTTAAAATAAATTAGAAGGGGATATTGCCCATTTACATTATGTACAGTTTACAGTTTCTTTGCAAAGGAGGAGGAAGAAGAGGAGATTTATACCCTGCCCTTCACTACCCAAGGGAGTCTCAGAGCGGCTCACAAACTCCTTTCCCTTCCCCTCCCCACCACAGGCACCCTGTGAGGTAGGTGGGGCTGAGAGAGCTCTGACAGAAACTGCTCTTTTTCAAGAACAGCTCTTATCAAAACTAGGGCTTGCCCAAGGTCATCCAGTCAGGTGCATGTGGAGGAGTGGGGAATCAAACCCGGTTCTCCCAGATTAGAGTCCACGCACTTAACCACTACACCAGACTGGCTCTCTTCTCCCCCCCCGTCCCCCCCCCGTACCATTTTGTATTTGCTAGGAAAGTTCTCCAGCAGTGTGAAAGAATGAAAGAAAGAAATCACCTGTGCACCTGAAGAGACAGTTGCCCAATGTGAGTGTGGAACTTTTTAAAAGAGACAGATGCATCGATCTGGCTTCTTGTGTGCCATCAGGTGATAACTCAGCACAGTTGCCGTCTTAATTGTATCTGCCACAGATCTCAGTCCGCTGACTCCACACACTATCCCTTTCTGTCTTGTTTTTCAGGACAGCGGTAAAGAATGCTGGTGACAGCAAACTTCCTCGCGCTAATGAAAAGTAAACTTCTCGGTATTTTTTTTTTTTAAACTTCAGGTCAAATCGCTCTTCCTCCCAGCCGGCTGCCTCAGGAGGCTTGTACAATTTGTTGACTTGAATGAAAATCTACAGATGATGAACTGGTTCAGTTGCTGTAGAAAGCAGTGCCGTAGCTTTCCAGCCTGACCCCTTCTTCCTGAGGAGTGAATTTCTATCAGTTCTGTTATAATTACTCCGCCTTGGCAGGGATCTTTAGCAAACAGTTAACCTTTCTTTCCTATCGGCTGCCTTGGCTGTTGGTACAACTGTGTGAGCACACTGAGACGCGCTTCTTCTTTTTTCTTAAGCACTTGGGTTATTGGAACACCAAGTGGCTTTACATAACTAGAGTCCTTTATGCTTTCTCTTCTCTGTGATGACGTATGATGGAGGCTTACTCTCGAGGGGGCCAGGAAAAATACAAATGGAAAGGCCATTGATTTGTAACAAACAAGGTTAAAAGCAAGCCGTATGCTTTTTGTGTGTGCCTCCAGGAAAGCAGAGTGCTGGTTCCAGAGCTGTGCACCGCGTCCTGAAGTGTGTGCAAGCAGCACTTGGGAGGTCATTCCAGATCTTAATGACCTCAGTGCGCTCGCAGAGGTTGCTCTTTGAAACGAAGGCCCTGAGTCTGTACAACTTCTCTGCATCAAGTGTGGACTAAGCCACATCCTTGAATGATCATTCGCTTCCCCCCTTTCAGTCTTCCCTTCTATTTATTTTGTTGACGATGGGCAACCTTCCAGTGCTTAGAATATCCAGTTCTTAGAGTGCGTGTTTCTGCACGTTCTCTTTTGAACCTGAGCAAGTACTGTTCTAATGTATTTTGGGATGTTTATGGACTCCTCAAGAGCCTGAAGCAATCATTATGTAATGGTAGAATCACAGAATCGTAGAATCACAGAGTTGGGAGAGACCTCCAGGGTCATCTAGTCCAACACAGTGCAGGAAATTCACGAATACCACACACACCAAGTGACTCCTGTTCCATACCCAGAAGATGACAAAAAACCTCCAGGATCCCTGGCCAAACTGGCCTGGAGAAAAATTGCTTCCTGACCCCAAAGTGGCGATAAGCATTTCCCTGGGCGTGTAAGAAAGGGCCACGAGGACTAAGCACTGAGGCCACCCTTCCTGCCCTCCCTTCTCGTCATCTTCCTAAGTTCACAGAATCAGCATTGCTGTCTAGCCTCTGTTTGAAAACCTGCAAATGCACTGAGGTCATTTGAAAAGAAGGCGAGCCCACCCCCTCCCGGGGAAGCCAGTTCCACCGAGGAACCCCTCTAACTGTCAGGAAGTTCTTCCTAATGTTTAGCCGAAAACTCCTCTGATTTAATTTCAGCCCGTTGGTAGAAGGCTTCCTCTCTGTTCAACATGTAGCACTTCCTCCGTTGGCTATGGAACAATGAAACTTATTTCCCCTCAAAGATTCTAGAGGTGAGGATCCTCCAGCTCCTCCATCGGGTACCACTGGGGAGAAAACAGGTTTGGCATGTTTGTCTCTGAGATAAGATCGGGTGAGATGACTGAGGAACAGCGTCTTGGCAGAGATAAGAATGTATGTAAAAGTTTGGGAACCATTGGCGCTCTGTCATCCTGTGTTGTTGTTGTTTCTAGATCCGTGTGTGGTATCAGCTTGGCAAAACTTTTTCTTTTGCTTTCATCACTTGTTTCAAATTTGCATTTGCCTTGCGTCTGTAATCGCGATGATCAGTCATTGATTTCTCCGGTAATACTACACTAGAATACTTCACTCTAATACTGTTCACACTGGGGTGGGTCCTACCGGGATCCAACGCTCCCTCTAAGCTGTGGAGTCTTGTGAGCAAAAATTCTACTTTGTGAGCTCCTGGCATTAAAGTTGTGAGCGAGCGATTTGGCCGCTGCATAAATGAGTTTGCTCTGGAACCATCCTTCCTGAGCTAAGACAAAAATGTGTGAGCCGGAGGCTAAGAAAACTGAGCTAGCTCACACGAACTCAGCTTAGAGGGAACACTGCCTGGATCCTGCCACTCCACTGAGCAAAGTTTATTCATGTATTTATTAAAATATTTATGTCCCGCTTCTCTTGGCTCAAGCGTCAAGCCTTTTTCCAACTTAAGAGCTCCTTAGAGGATGGTTGGATCCTGTCAACTACTCCCCACTGTCAGCTACTCCCAAATATTTTCGTACTGTGTGTAGGGGGAGGAATTGATTTTTTCCAATCAGGTTTCCAACTGTGTTTCAAATTGAAGCTGCTGTGGATACTTCAACAGATCTGTATCAAGAGGCGGACAGGGTGACTGAATCTCTTTTGAGTCTTCTGGGCCTCTCGTTTCCTCCTGTGCTGTTTATGGGGGTGGGTTTGGAGAGGTACCATTTTGCAGTAGTTCCGACCATTCATGGCGATTAGGTCTTGGAAGGTGGTGAGGAGGAGGAAGTGGTGGTGGTGACGATGATTGGATTTATACCCCGCCCTTCACTACCCAAAGGAATCTCAGAGTGGCCTACAGTCTCCTTCCCTTCCTCACAATAGACAGCCTGGGAGGTAGGTGGAGCTCAGAGAGAATAGCTCTGAAATAACTTGTGACTGACCCAAGGTCACACCGACCTTCCGGTCTGCAGCTCAGTGCCTTAACCCCTGAGCCACCGCAGCCCCTAAAGAATGAGGCTACCAGGTCCTTAACATAGGATAGCCATATGAATCAAGTTACTTTGGTTACCAGACCGGTCTGGGTCCAGGGCACCTTAAGAACCACTGCGTTGGTGTCTTATAGTTCAGTTACATTCTGAGAATGCACAGTGAGCATCTGTGCCAGCTGTGTCTTGGTGGCAGCAGCAGAGTTCAGGAATATTTTCCTGAGGGATGCTTGCCTTGTACCTACATTGTGGCCTTCCAGAAGACAAGCGAACCCTACCTGGTCTCAGTGTGTTTAAGGAACTGTTTTAAAAAAATAGTCTGGGTCTAAATTGTTCCAAATTGTGCCTGGCTTCTGTTGTACCGAACTTGTTTTGATATTTTGGTTCCGATTATTAGATTTTATCCTTTTATGCTGTCAGCTGTTTTGTGAAACTGCCAGGCTGAAAAAGTGGGATGTAAACAGTGAATTTTCTAAAACTTGCCTTTCACAGTCTATAAAGAGCCAGTGTCCTCCTCTGGACAGGACAAGCAGCGTCAGGGGTCTGTTCTAGAAGCTGCCTTCCCCGGGAAGGTAAGAGAACCTTCCTGCTGCTCAGTCTTCACTACAAGGAGTGTTTGTACATGTTCCACAGTGAAACATTCCCCAGGGCACTTCAAAGTACTTCAGGAAATTCTTCCAGCTTTAGCTGCTTCAGGGAAGCCTTCACTGCAGGACTTGGACGAGGACATTCCAGGTGTTGGCATCGCTTGCAATAAATGTTCCTATAAACACATCGCAATCTGCTGCTCCCCCCCCCCAACAAATCTATGGCAATGTGGCCAGAGACTATGCATCTGAGATGACCAAATTTGAGAGCTGCATTATGGCTTCAGCACAAAATTTTCTGTATTGTCTGGCTGCATACTGCGAACTTGTCCCAGATTTGGGAACTCCTTTGCTTCAGAAGCACGCCTGAGAGTTTAAGATGCAAGATGGCAGGACTGAGAGAGGCGTTCTTGGGGCTCAAAATAGCCTCAGGTCGGAACAGTTTGGTGTAGTGGTTAAGTGCGCAGACTCTAATCTGGGAGAACCGGGTTTGGTTCCCCACTCCTCCACTTGCACCTGCTGGATGACCTTGGGCAAGCCGTAGTTCTGGCACAGCTGTTCTTGAAAAAGGGAAGTTTCTGTCAGAGCTCTCTCAGCCTCGCCTACCTCATAGGGTGTCTGTTGTGGGGAGGGGAAGGGAAAGGAGTTTGTAAGCCGCTCTAAGACTCCTTTGGGTAGTGAAGGGCGGGGTATAATTTATTTATTAAATTTATGCCCCGCCCTACCCCGCAAGGGCGGCTTACATAATTGGTCTAAGTGACCGTACATTCACATAAAAACAATTTAAAATTCAATCCAATCTCCTCCTCCTCCTCTTCTTCCTCTTCTTCCTATTCCTCCTTCAAAGAATCCCCTTAGGAAGGCAAGCTTCCAGCCTGAGGACAGAAAGCTTTGCTTGCTGGAATACCTGACACAGCTTCTCATCAGCCACAGCCTAGAGGAATTATCGAGACCCCAAAGCCAGAAATGGAGAATTCCCAAGGCCTTTCACCCCACTCTCTTGGCCTTTTCCCCTTCTTTATCACTTCCCATTTCCATTTGACCTTTGAGCTCCTTCTCTGGTTTTCCTGAAGATTTTCAGAGTCCAGTTCTGCAGATGAACCTTGGTTCCAAAACCACAGCTGGGCATGGTCATATACACTGCCAGTGTTCCCGTTATAACCCAACAGATGGTAGCTCACTCTTCAAAGCTTGTGTCTTCTGTAATATTGTTTAGGGCAATGAAAGGAAATCCGGGGGCTTCATTAACAGCATGATCTGGCTCACAAGCCTTATTGATATGTAAATACGTGCCTGATTTCTTTGTCATGTCTGCGGTAACCTATTGCGAGATCAGTATCACCTTTGTGTCATGGAAATACTGGGTTTCTAAATTTAACACCTCCAGTGTTATCTCTTCATTATGGAACAAAAGAAAGAAATATTGTGTGAAGTGGTGTTGTCTGTCTTGTGCCTCCTGTTGCTTTCATTGGAAAAGGAATTAAGGTGAAGGGGAAACCTCCAGTTTGATGTAGTGGTTAAGAGCACAGACTCTAATGTGGGAGAACCGGGTTTGATTTCCCATTCCTCCATGCGCAGCTGCTGGTGTGACCTTGGGTCAGTCATAAGTTGTCTCAAAGCTGTTCTCTCAAGGGCAGTTCTCAAGAGAGCGCTCTCAGCCCCACCTACTTCACGGGGTATCTATTGTGGGGAGGGGAAGGGAAAAGGATTGTAAGCTGCTCTGAGACTCTTCTTCCTGTATGAACGTGTTCGACTTCTCTGTTGTGAGAGCTTTATCGAGTAGTATCTTCTTTGTATAGGGTCGCCAGCACTGCCTTGGCCAAAGCCCGAAGGTTTTGAGGGTGGTGCCTGGGGAGGGTGGAGTTCAGGCAGGATGGGATGTCACTTCCTGGGGACTTTCTGGAATTTTCTCAAGATCTCTGTGGTAAAAAAAACCCACATAGTGATATGGGGGACTGTCACGTCTCAGGTGGGGTGTCACCTGATGCTGCCATCACTCTGGAATTAGGATCCCTTGAGAAGGCCCAAAGCACCCTCCCAAGACCTTCAGAACCTCCTTTTGGCTGAATAATAGGCATGAGGACCAGGCAGAGTAAACAACAAGGAAAAGGTTTATTTTATAGGAGGTCAAACAAACAAGGTGCAGGAATAATAACAGTGGGTGAAAAGAAAAGGAATCAAATGGCCCAACGCGTCTAAATATATACTGTCCGCTCACTATCTCCAGTGGCTTTAGACTACTCACCCTTCCCTCAGGATGAGGGTTTCTTCCCCACAGCAGCCTCTCTTCTGGCCCTGTTCCCTGGGAAGAAGAACAGCTTTTCCTCTTGTACCAGTTCTTCCCCAGCCCTCTTCTTTACTATTGGTCAAAATCGGCGCCAAAACCTCCCAAGGCCTTCTGGGGTTTGTAGGCCCAGCCTCCCCTACTGTTAGCCAGGCTCCCTGGGCCTAGTAGGCCTCTGGTGGCACAGCCCAGATCATGACAGGGACATTGCTAAAGCATAACTGTGAAGGCCATTTTCTCTCTGCCCCCCCCCCCAATTCCTCAGTTTCTCAAGGGCAGGCGAATAAGGCCGAGGGTGGTGGTTTTGCCCACGGCGGGCAGAGAAATGGCAAGCGTATCTTGGTATTCAAAGAGCTTCTGTTAACCTCAGAAGATGGCTGTTTCTGTCTATAGGACTCCAACCCTCCCAAGACCTTCAGAACCTCCTTTTGGCTGAATAATAGGCATGAGGACCAGGCAGAGTAAACAACAAGGAAAAGGTTTATTTTATAGGAGGTCAAACAAACAAGGTGCAGGAATAATAACAGTGGGTGAAAAGAAAAGGAATCAAATGGCCCAACGCGTCTAAATATATACTGTCCGCTCACTATCTCCAGTGGCTTTAGACTACTCACCCTTCCCTCAGGATGAGGGTTTCTTCCCCACAGCAGCCTCTCTTCTGGCCCTGTTCCCTGGGAAGAAGAACAGCTTTTCCTCTTGTACCAGTTCTTCCCCAGCCCTCTTCTTTACTATTGGTCAAAATCGGCGCCAAAACCTCCCAAGGCCTTCTGGGGTTTGTAGGCCCAGCCTCCCCTACTGTTAGCCAGGCTCCCTGGGCCTAGTAGGCCTCTGGTGGCACAGCCCAGATCATGACAGGGACATTGCTAAAGCATAACTGTGAAGGCCATTTTCTCTCTGCCCCCCCCATTCCTCAGTTTCTCAAGGGCAGGGGAATAAGGCCGAGGGTGGTTTTGCCCACGGTGGGCAGAGAAATGGCAAGCGTAGCTTGGTATTCAAAGAGCTTCTGTTAGCCTCAGGAGATGGCTGTTTCTGTCTATAGGACTCCAAGGCTGTTTCTAGATACTTGAACGATAAAAACGTGGTCTGTGAGAACTTATAAAAAGGGTGTAACGTTAGCTCTTGGTTATTCCTACGTGATTTACCTGAACTTGAACCCCTTCGTGTATTAATGCCTCTTCCAGTGCTAAAATGTTTCCTAAATACCTGAGGCAAATTGGATGAGGCATTTGGGAGATAAGCAAGTTCCACAAGTGGGGTTGACTTCTTGAATATTTTTTCAAGTCTGTGTGAGTTCTTCAACAGCTTGGCTCACAAACTTTGATCTTGTTGCTCACAGAGGAGATTAATAACTTTTGGCGAGCTCTTATGTGGAAGTTGGCTTGCTTCTTCCTGGAAGATTTATGTATACGTTAAATCTTAATCTAGCTTTTTTCACGCAGGAGGAGTTGTACAGACAGAGCCGCATACCTGTAGGTTTTGGATGAAGAGGCATGGATTGAGCAACCTGGCGGTGTTTGTTTATGGGATGAGCGCCCGTTATTAAACTCATAGTTGCTGTTACGCCTTCCTGCTGCTGTCCTTCACCCTGTCTCTGCTCTAACATGGCAGAATAACAGAGGTTTTGTATGTGTTGTATGAGCTTGTTCTCTCAGTCGTTCAACCGGCTGCTCTGCGATGAAGAGAAAAATGGGCATTGTGAGCACAGCCTCCATAGTGCTGCCTGATATTATACACGGCAGCACTATGTAGACTAGGATTGCTAGTTCAGGGTTGGGAATTTCCTGGAGATTTTTTTTGGGGGGGTTGAGCCTGAGGAGGGGCAGGGGTTGGGGACAGGAGAGACCTCAGTCGGGCATAATGCCACAGAATCCACCTTCTGAAGCATCTGTTTTCCCCATCTGAACTGATCTCCGTCACCTGGAGTGTCGTGGGCCAGCCAAGTTCAGCAGAGAAGAAGAAGAGGGAGAAGAAGAAGAGATTGGATTTATCCCCTGCCCTTCACTACCCGAAGGAGTCTCAGAGCAGCTTACAATCTCCTTTCCCTTCCTCTCCCCACAACAGACACCCTGTGAAGTAGGTGGGGCTGAGAGAGCTCTCTCAAGAACTGCTCGTGAGAGAACAGCTCTGACAGAACCATGGCTTACCCAAGGTCATCCAGCAGATGGAGAAGTAGGGAATCAAATCCGGTTCTCCCAGATTAGAGTCCGCACGCTTAACCAGTACACCAAACTGGCTCCGGACAAACTGCAAAAGGACGCAGAGGGCTCCCAAAGGAAGAGAGGGTCAGCCTACTTGACCCATGCCCCCAGCCAGTGGCAGAGGTCCTGCAGGAGGAGGGCAGTCTCTGAGGGGCCAGATACAGATTCTCGGCCAGGAACCAGGACACTGGCCCCCCTCAACTTTACAACCCTGGGCCGGCAGCAGGGAGCCAGTTGCCAGTCAGTTCACTCCCCTTATCACCAGAACCTCGGGAATATCGTTGGAAGGAGATCAGGAGAGACCTTCAAGCCAGAAAGTGCAGTGGGTGTCTAGCAGCACAACTCCAGCCCAGCTTCAGCAGCGAGGATGAGTGCTTTCAGGAGCAGGACTGAGGCAGCTGGCAGGTGCATAATACACGTGTGGTTTAGCAGCAGGGGGCTTAAAAGCAACAGAGAAGGGGAGTAGGTGTATGAAAGCAACTCGTCTGTTAGCAACTAACCTTGCTGCCCGTATTCGGGATAGATTTCTTTGTCTCTGACCTTGGCCTGTATCGTAGGAACCTTGCTCTTGGATCCTCCTTCAGACTTTAAAATATTTTTTTCTTTTATTTTATTGAGAAGCTTCAACAAATAACAATAACAAAATAAAGCTGTGAGTGCTGCCTAACCTGTGCCTGAACCTCAGAGCTGTATTTTGATCAGCCCTGGCGTGGAATAGCCACCTTCATGTGCTTACTGTGTGTCAGCGGTCAGGACACGGAGATCAGTTGTAAATTTCAATGTTCCCTCTAAGCTGTGGAGTCTTGTGAGCAAAAATTCTACTTTGTGAGCTACTGGCATTAAATTTGTGAGCCAGCGATTTGGCTACTGCATAAGTTAGTTGGCTCTGGAGACATCCTTCCTGAGCTAAGACAAAAATGGGTGAGCCGGAGACTAAAAAACTGTGAGCTAGCTCACACTAACTCAGCTTAGAGGGAACACAGGTTGTAATCCCAGGAGCTCTCCGGCCACCACCTGGAGGTTGGCAGCCCCAATGGAGACCAAACATTAGCCTCATAGTATTAAACAGCGAGCATCTTTTCAGCACATGAAGTGAGAATGGGAGGGGGGGTATGTGCTGTAGTCACAGCACAGCAGTGTTCAACTGAATATTAAGCTTAACGTTTTGGCTTGAATGTCTTGTTACTGTTGTGGAGATTAAATAGACAAGCTTTGTATGTCTGCTAAGGATCACCACAAATACTAAGTGCCACAGTGAAATTTCTAGGCACTGGGGCTACCTGGCGCCTGGGATTTGTCATGCCTGGGCCTCCTAGAGCATCCCTGGAAGCTCATGATGGCTGAGGAAGATGTGACGACCCCTTATCTGGGGAGGACTGGTTTCCCTTTAAAAGTGTTCTTCCTCTTCTCCCTCTTCTTCTTCTCTGCTGAACTTGGCTGCCACCAGGAAATTTAAGGCTTTCCAAACCTTTATACTTTTGCTATTACTGGGTAGGTAGGTCGAGTGTAAGGCTTATGGGGAACTATGTGGTACTGAGGAAGTATTTCTTTCCGAGCTGGTATACTTAAATAAAATAGGATTTATTAAAATAATTCATAAATAAAAGGGTAGAACAAGGTATCTAGTAATGGGTAATAAATGAACCATTGCTTGGTGTATCACACACAATATGCTCCCTTACTTACAGGGATCTTTCAGGTAACTTTGTAACACTTTAACTCAAGGTCATATTAGTTCACTGTTTTCTCCAGTTTATCAGGACCTACAGCCTTTCCTATAACTTGTCTTCAATTTAACTTTCATTTACTTTTTCCTATTCTCTCAGAACAACCTCAGCTGTTCTTAACTGCTTACACACAGAACTGCTTCTAGCTTCCTTCATACACAGAACTTAACTGACTAACAGAACTGCTCAACTGTCAAACCTGTAACTGTCAAACCTCTAACTGAAACTCTAGACTGACATACATACTCATCCACTCAGTTTCATTTCCAAAACCCCTCCCCCTCTCTGTCAATCACCAATCACATCACACTTGCCTCTTTCAACCATTCTAGTCTATTTACCATGCAACCAAACTTTTAAAGAGACACACACAGAGAAACAAGGAATCGTTACAGAAGAATTTGAAGCTTGGCCTCTAGATCCCCATCAGATTTTTATCTGAAACTTCACAAAGCTGAATGAGAGTCGAGTGAAGTGCATTTATTTATTCACAGAATTTACATCCTGTTTTTCCGCCCTCGCAAAGGGCCAACCAGGCGGCTAACAGTTTAAAAACATAGGTGTTAAAATTGCATTATATAGCCCCTCTCCCTAACATGCATCATTAAAACAATTTTAAATTAAAAAAAAACAGTTAAAATGCATACGAAGCAGGTAAAATGCATACAAAGTACATTGGTTAGGAAGGAGGGGTCACAAAACAAAAAAGTCCTCACCCGCTGGTGGAAAATGTCAACAGGAGAGGACGGACTCCAGAGTCCAAAGAGGAAGAAACGAAGTCTAGTGACTCTGTTACCTCGGGAACGGACTCTGCGGCAGAAAACGGTGCAGGGACCTGCCAGAGTGGTGTACAATTTCAGAGACAGAAAGCCGAAGTAAAGGCAGAAGGACTTGGAAAATGGCCTTTTGAAGCGAAGAACAAGAAGATGATCAGAGATTTCTCTCATAACAACTAATAAAATAACATATAAATAGCGAACTGTTATAAGCAAGAACTCTACAAGTATATTGTGACAATAACTCTAATAATACTAACAGTGAAAAGATCTCCTCCTCTTGGGGTTTTAGATTAGTGTGGTTTACTTTTCTTTCTCCTTAGATATAGTCGCTTTCCTATTATTTCTTTGCAGTTCATGTAGTTTTGCAAAATAAAAAATATCCCTCCGGGGATTTCAAAAGAAAAAAAAGGAGAGGATGGACTCCCAGAGCTTTGGTGCCATGACCAATCAAGGCCCTCTCCTGGGCAGGGGCGGATTAACCATTAAGCGGACTAGGCACGTGCTTAGGGCACCAGGGCCAAAGGGGGCACCACAAAGTTGGGAAAAGGGCGAAAAGCTTAGTTTGTACAGTATATTGTGTTATCCTATGAATAAGTTTTTGTATTGCTGCAACCTGCATTGTATATCTGGTCAGACAGGTCAACAACTAAAATGGACTGGGTCAGTGTGGAAAGGAGGGGGGAACCAAGATTGGCCAGTGCTTAGGGCACCCGTGAGCCTTCATCCGCCCCTGCTCCCGGGGTGCCATGACCGAGAAGGCACTCTCCCGGGGTGCTGCCCCCACGTGCCTCTAGAGATGTAAAATTCCCAGAAATTTTGAAGCTTGGAAAAAAAACCCGGTCCCCCCCCCCAGTTTTTTTCAGGAAAAAACCAAAATCTTCGGGAAACTTGAAAAAAATGCTACATTAGCATTTCTTTTGTCTTTTCTAGATTGAAAGTCATTCTGTTACTTTAGGAACATAAAATATGACTATGGACATTTTTACTTGGCATGAAATTATCACAACTAGCATATTAAAAATATAGTGTATCCAAACAATTATTACAAACAGAATACCCACCCACATGCAAAAACAAAACTGAAACCTTTTTATTTTCTTCTGACAATAGCACCTCCTAAAGGAAGAAATGCATCTTGTTCTTGCATTGGAGAGTTCAGTTTGTAACCTAGGACTTGCTTGTCCTCAGTGCACAGAAATTAGATCAATCTGATACCCCATATATATATATATTAGAAATGATTTGGAAAATGTTTGAACACCTTGTCTTAAAATATTTTATTCATCATGTTAAAATAAAACATTCCATAATCAATTTTTTTTCTTTTCTCAATTTTTCCAATTTTTCGCAAAAAAACCAAGGTTTTAGGAAAAAAATGGTTTTCCCCCGAATTTTTCTGTGTTTTTTTTTCCGGGCCTTCACATCTCTACGTGCCTCAGAATTAAAATGTATTCTAATTTATTCTAAATGCAGCGTTTAGGTTCTTCTAAGTTACTGGGATAAGATGGTGTAAAGAAAGCTGTGGGGGTAACACTTTGGCTGAAGGCTGGAGGATTAAATGTCAGAGAGCATCATGGATATCTGAGCAGAATCTCGAAGTGATGTTTGGTGTTTTGAAGGTTTTTCATTAACCGTAAAAACCATTATACTGTTGTTGTGTAATCAAGCATTTAGATTCTTCCTTGATGTGTCATTCTTTGCTGGTGCATGCGTGGCGGTGAGAAGCAGAAAGCGGTCCCCGTATGGTTTCCCCCTTTTGGAAAGCACTTCACCAAGGTTTTTTTGGGGGGGGGGGGGGGAAGCTTCAGAAACCTTCAGAACAACAGTTAAAATTCTGTGCAGTATTGCAAAGGTATTATTTGCTTGGTCCCTGGCCTTGGACGGCCATGTCAGATCTCAGAAGCGAAGCAGGGTCGGACATGGATGGTATTGGGATGGGGGACCACCAAGGAAAACCACGGTTGTGACTTGGAGGCAGGCCACGGCAAACCACCTCTGAATGTCTCCTGCCTTGAAAACCCCACGGGGTCGCCGTAAGTCAGCTGTCACTTGACAGCACTTGTCCATCTTTGGTAGATCATAGATACAGTGTTTTCAAAATAGGTATGTGTCTGACCCAAGGAGCTTTTTTACCTAAAATTTCACAATGAATAGGAAAACAGAGGAAGAGGAGGAGGTGGTGGTGGTGATTCGATTTATACCCCGCCCTTCACTACCCGAAGGTGTCTCAGAGCGGCTTACAAACTCCTTCCCCTCCCCACAACAGACACCCTGTGAGCAATGGTCCCTCTAAGCTGCGGAGCCTTGTGAGCAAAAATTCTACTTGGTGAGCTGCTGGCATTCAAGTGGTGAGCGAGCGATTTGGCTCCTGCATAAATTAGTCTGCTCTGGGGCCACCCTTCCTGAGTGAAGACAAAAATGTGTGAGCTGGAGGCTAAAAAACTGTGAACTAGCTCACACGAACTCAGCTTAGAGGGAACACTGCCTGTGAGGGAGGTGGGGCTGAGAGAGAACTCTGACAGAAACTGCTCTTTTTCAAGGATAGCTGTGCCAGAACTCTGGCTTGCCCAAGGTCATCCAGCAGGTGCAAGTGGAGGAGTGGGGAATCAAACCCGGTTCTCCCAGATTAGAGTCCGCGCACTTAACCACTACACCAAACTGGCTCTGAAATGAGGTAGTTGAGGACAGCAAGGTCTGGTAATGGGCAAATTCAGGAAAAGCTATATACCAGCTCTCTGGAGGCCTGCTTGATGAAGACAGGAAGGTTTCATTTACTTTTTGTTGTTTTATTTGTATCCCACCCTATCCCATAAGTGAGCTCAGGATGGCTCACAGCACGATAAAACAATAAGATTCATAAAAAAACCCCCATCAAATCATTTCCTCCAAATAAATATTTCAGTACTGAATTTTTCACCCGGCGGCAGCTTAATATCTCATTGCAACACATGCTGCAACAATAGCTGGGGAGGGGGGGGGGCATATTTCTCTGACGCCAAGTTGGTGCAAGCAGTACAGCTGAGCAGATTAGGCAGGGGAGGCCAGTGTCCTGTGGACATCTGCGGCCTCATCCGAAAGCCTGGGGGAACCACTCTGTTTTGCAGGCCCTGCGGAATTGTGATTAATCCCTCAGGGCCCCGATCTCAACCGGGAGAATGCTCTACCAGGCAGGGGCCAGGGCTGAAAGCGCCCTGGCCCTGGTCGAGGCAAGGCAGACGTCCTTCGGGCCGGGGACTACCAAGTGGCGCCGCTCAGGAGAGCACGAGGCTCTTTGGGACACATACAGGGAGAGACAGTCCTGTAGGTTATGGAAGGCTTTGTGGAAAAGGCGCGTTTGTGGCAGGGTTTGAAGAAAGAATCGTGTCTCTCGGCAGCATTTGCTATAACCCTAAATTCTTAATAAGATATGTTGTCGAAGGCTTTCGCGGCCAGAGTTCATTAGCTGCTGCAGATTTTCCGGGTTGTGTGGCCGTGGTATCGGCATCGTAGGACCTGACGTTTCGCCAGTAACTGTGTCTGACATCCTCAGAGGTATAGCACAGAAAGATGGAGTACCCTCTGTGTCACAGAGTACTCCATCTTTCTGTGTTATACCTCTGAGGATCTTGACACAGAGTACTCCATCTTTCTGTGTTATACCTCTGAGGATGCCAGTCTCAGCTGCTGGCGAAACGTCAGGTTCTATGATGCCAAGACCACGGCCACACAACCCGGAAAATCTACAGCAGATAATCTTAATAACATCCTTCGCCCGCCAGATCCTATAAGGGACTCTGCAGCTGGTGTTAGCCACAGGTAACAGCCACATGTGTACTTGAACACAAGAGCAACGTGGGTCCATGTCTTACTGGCAGAGCATCTGGCTTTCATGCAGAAGGTCCCCGGTCCAATCTCGGCATCTCCGTTTAAAAGGTTGAGGCAGATAAGTATGAGGCAATAAGTAATGCGAAAAGCCCCCAACTCAAGGCCCAGGAGAGTGGCTGCCGGAGTAGACCGTGCTAACCTAGCCAGACCAGTGGTCAGGATAAGGCAGCTACGCTCCCGTATTTCAGAAATGCCCATTAGTTCAGCAAGATGAATCAGCAAAGATTTGGTCTTGGATAAGTAACATAAGAACGTAAGAGAAGCCAATGTTGGATCAGGCCTATGGCCCATCCAGTCCAACGCTCTGTGTCACACAGTGGCCAAAAATACCAGGTGCCATCAGGAGGTCCAGCAGAGGGGCCAGGACACTAGAAGCCCTCCCATTGTGCCCCCCCAAGCACCAAGAGTACAGAGCATCACTTGCCGCAGCCTGAGAGTTCCTATCTATAAGAACATAAGAGAAGCCAATGTTGGATCAGGCCAGTGGCCCATCCAGTCCAACGCTCTGTGTCACACAGTGGCCAAAAATACCAGGTGCCATCAGGAGGTCCAGCAGTCCACCAGAAGCACTAAGTAAGCAAGCTGAGGAGTCCAAGTTGCGAAGTTTGCCATAACGTCTATTGACGTTGCTTAATTTTTCATTTCCGTAAGTGAACTTGCAGAGTTCATTTTGCAACAAAGAATGGGATAGTTAGCTAGTCACCTTTCTGTATCCGAGGGAGCCCTTTCCACAAAGCTTTGTTGTTCAGGTGACCCGTACACCTGTCATGGGACCTGTGTGCATTGCAGAGGGTCCTGGTGCATGCTCCAAAGTGCTCTGTGGGTTCACATAGGGCACTGCCTAGCCCGGCTGGGCTTCTCTCCTGAGCCACACGAACAGAGGGCTGACCTCGCTTACACCCCGACTGTGCTTGTGTACGTCTTGGGGAAGACCAGTAACTGAGGAGCAAGCGGACTTTCGGGGAAAATGTGCCCTCCATTATCGATGTTCTCATTAACAGACCTCTGGCAAGCTTCTGAGTAACTCTGAGGTTCCCTATTTGAAATTTAATTAAGGAGTATGTGTAAGCAGCTAATAAATAAAAGCACAGTGAAGCAAAATGCAGCCTGGTAGAACTGAGCCAGAATGCCTGTCCTAGTTTTCTGAGTCTGTTAGGTGGAACTTCACGGGGTCGCCATGAGTCAGTCGCGACTTGATGACACACTACCTTTTAACAGTATGTGGAAGGTTTCTTTAATTATTTGGCTGTCTTCTGGGATGCATGTGATATCACCACGTAGCGGTGTGCTCTGACTCATTCTCTTGATGCATGGTAAATGTTTGTTTTATTATGCTAGGTACGTGCAAAGGTGCGTGATGTCATGTGTCACGTTGCAGCATCGTGTTGGCTATATTAGCAGGAATACCTGAGAGCATTATGGTAGAGGGGACAGCAGCAGTTCTGCCCTTGGCACTGATAATTTCTGATCCTACTCAGGTCACCGTAGGGTTGCCGAGTGTATCTTCGCCGGGAGTGGGGGGCTCCTGGCCGGCGTCTTGTGCACACGCGCGCGCCGCACGCACGTCACCCGGAAGTGACGGGAGAACGCCAGGCACGCTGGGGGTGGGGCCACGGCCATACAAGGGAAAGCCATAGAGTTTTCCCTTGTATGGCCGTGGTCCTGCCCCCAGCGTGCCCGCGTCACTTCCGGGTGACGTGCACGTCGGGGTGGAGTTCCCTCCGGGGCCCGATTCGGCGGTGCTGGGGAATGGGCTTCTGGGGCGTGGGTTTCCCCGCCCCCCGGGAGGACTTGGGATCCCTAGGTCACCGGCTTGGGGAGGGGGGCATGTACTTGTTCAAGTCAGGGAAACGGCATTACCAGCCTTTTCTGGAAAGAACAGAAGAAGAGGAGATTGGATTTATACTCTGCCCTTCACTACCTTGAGGAGTCTCAGAGTGACTTACAATCTCCTTTCCCTTCTCCTCCCCACAAATTTCCTTGTATATTTGTAATTGTATTACTGGTATTGGTGGTGGGCCATAAGTATAGCCATATCAATTCCACCAGTTATTCTGGTAACAGAGATTTCATAGGTCTGAATGTGTGTCCCTCCATCAAGGTAAAGATACAACATCTGGTTTAAATATATGAGCACTAAAGATCTTGTATACAGGTCTATGAATGTGTGTCTATAAAGGTAAAAGTTAAAGGTTTCCTTGCTCAAAAGCCAGTCGAATCCGACTCTAGGGTTGCGGTGCTCATCTCTGTTTCAAAGGCGAAGAGCCAGCGCTGTCCGAAGACGTTTCCGTGGTCATGTGGGCGGCATGACTAAACACCAAGGCGCACGGAACGCTGTTACCTTCCCACCGAAGTAGTACCTATTTATCTACTTGCAGTTTCTTGCTTTTGAACTGCTAGGTTGGCAGGTGCTGGAACTAGAGATGGGAGCTCACGCCGTCATGCGGCACCCGGGTCTCGAACTGCTAAACTACTGACCTTCCACAGCCTGCAGTTAAGCGTCTTAACCACTTGAGCCACCGCAGCTCAATAGTGTGTCTATATTATATTGATAATTGTGACCACTGAGGAAGGCCCTTAGGGGCTGAAACGCGTTTGGCCTTCAGTAGGAAAGTGTTTACCCATCATATGTATTAGTTTACCCATCATATGTATTAGTATTTGATAAGTTTTTATAAGTCTGATACTTAGATAAAGATTTTTATCAGTATATGTTTTAACATGTGTACACCCTAATAAGTATGTGTACTTTTATAATATACTTTGTAATCTTAGCCCTTTGGTTCGCAGTCTTATCTTGGGTTGGGTTCCCCCCCCTTTTTTCCAGTCCCAATATTGAGACATTGATAGTATCCAGACTCTTAAGGATTCTTCATTAGGACTGAGGTCAAGCACACAATGCAAGCAATTATACTAAAATCAAACAGGACATTAATGGCTCTTGGCCAATTGTACCTAAGCTAGAAAGCCTGCCTAACTAATGGCATGAAATTCTCAGGGAAAGAGGATACGAGAGACAGTCAGCATGGCTAATTTGAGACAGACAACAGCATAGTGGCCAGAAACGAAAGTATGCATTCTTGTTCTCACCCCCCACGTCTCCATAGCAACCAAGCCAGGTTGACAGTCCTTTCCAACTCTATGATTCTATGACTGTAACCCCTCAACATTTCAGCAGAAGAGCTGTTTAATAGGATGCGTATTAGGATGTTTAATAGGATGCCTGCACGGCCCTACTTGGCAAAAGACCCACCTGGCCTCACCCATTTTCCAAAATCACTTGGTGAGCACCAGAAAAGGTCTTGGCGGGTACAGTGACACTCACGGACGCCATGTTAGGGACCTCCGGGCTGAACCTTCAACCATTTTATGCTCAGGAACCTACCTACCCCGCACTGTGTCCTTTAATTCAATCTGCATAATGTGTGGTATGGTCTACACTGTGGCATAGTGGTTGAAGCATCTGGCTAGGATCGGAGATACTCAGGTTGGAAACCCCACTTCTGCCATGGTAGCTTGCTGGGTGAATGGGCCTGTGTGACACTTCCTCAGCCTAACCCTACCTCACTAGGTCGTTGTGAGGAAAAAATTGGGAAGGGGAGAACGACGTAAGCCCATTTACGGTCCCCCTTGGAGAGAAAGGTGGGGTATAAATGGAGATAAAAATAAATAATAAGAACAGTTTGGTGTAGCGGTTAGGAGGGCGGACTCTAATCTGGGAGAACCGGGTTTGATTCCCCACTCCTCCACGTGCAGCTGCTGGTGTGACCTTGAGTCACTTACAAAGTTGTTTCTGCGCTGTTCTCTCAAGGGCAGTCCTCGAAAGAGCTCTCTCAGCCCCACCTACCTCCCAGGGTGTCTGTTGTGGGGAGGGGAAGGGAAAGGAGATTGTAAGCTGCTCTGAGACTCCTTCAGGTAGCGAACGGCGGGGTATAAATCCCATTCTACATGAATGGCAGGTACGTATAAGGAAAAGATGTGCACACAGAGATGTTAATAGAGATGAGAGAATGAAATATTAACTAAGCTGTATTAAACCGGCATTGTATTTACAGTACACACATAAAAGCGAAATGGAAGTTAAACATAAACTCAACCTCAGGAACCTCCCTCAGCAGTTAATCACATGTGACTGAAAATGCAAGCAGTAAACACAGCTGTTTTTTAACCCCCGTAATTCAATAGGCACAAATACTGAACTAGCTCTGATCCTTCTGTGAATAGGTAAGGTTTGTGGGAAGGCTGTTTGGCCCCTTCCTGATCTAGCCCCCCCTGCAATCCTGATGCACTTCCTGAAAAGCTGCCCCTGAGGGTGGCTGGGGAGGGGGGCGGATGACCTTTAGGAGTGGCTTGGGATAGATACTGTAGCCAGGAAGAAGAGTCAGGAGAAATTTGGTCTCTCCTTCCACACAGTGCTATAGAAAGAGCTTTTGCTTTGTTGGCTTGTGCGACTTGTGTGTGAGAGAGAGGATTTCTCCCAGCTCCCGTCAAAAGAAGGAGAAGAAGAGACTGGATTTATACCCAGCCCTTCACTCAAAGTCTCGGAGCAGCTTGCAGTCTCCTTCCCTTCCTCTCACCGCAACAGTCACCCTGTGAGGTAGGTGGGGCTGAGAGAGCCCTTTTCGAGGACTGATCCTGAGAGAACTGCTCTGAGAGAACTGTGACTGACCCAACGTCACCCAGCTGGCTGCATGTGGAGGAGTGGGGAATCAAACCCGGTTCTCCCCGATTAGAGTCCGCGCTCCTAACCACTACACCAAACTGGCTGTCTTTTGGCTGTGACCCACACCATTCCCAAGGCTCCCTTGATCCTCAAGAGTGTTTGTTTGTTTTCAAATTTAGGTGGAGAGGCACTCAGTGGCTTGAACTGGATGGGGGGATATTGCGTCTTCTTGTGGATGTGCTCCACTTGCAGAAGGGTTGGCTCCCAACCGTGGAACTGATGGGCTGCTGGACGGTGCACACCGAGTTTGCTATTACAAGAGAGCCAGTTTGGTGTAGCAGTTAAGTGCGCGGACTCTAATCTGGGAGAACCGGGTTTGATTCCCCACTCCTCCACTTGCACCTGGCTGGATGTCCTTGGGCAAGCCGTAGTTCTGATAAGAGCAGTTCTTGAAAAAGAGCAGTTTCTGTCAAGAGCTCTCTCAGCCCCACCCACCTCACAGGGTGTCTGTTGTGGGGAGGGGAAGGGACAGGAGTTTGTAAGCCGCTCTGGGTTGTGAAGGGCGGGGTATAAATCCAATCTCTTCTTCTTCTTCTTCCCCTTAATCCAGTAGATCCCCTCTCAGAAAGGGAGATATGAAGGTGGCGCAAAGACTGAGGCAATCGCATACAGTTAGCAGTCCTGGGCCACGGGTATGATTGCCAGCACTGGGTTGGGATATTCCTGGAGACTTTGGGGGTGGAGCCTGGGGAGGGTGGGGTTTGGGGAGGGGCCTCAGCAGGGTACCATGCCATAGAGTCCACCCTCCAAAGCAGCCATTTTCTCCAGGGGAACTGATCTTGGATGTTTGGAGGTCAGTTGTAATAACGGGAGATCTCCAGGTACCACCTGGGGGTTACCAGCCCTAGCCACGGACGAATGCTTAAGTGTTGTGCAGTGGACTCTCTGGCGTAGACCCTTAACTGCCTTCTCCACTCGCTCACAGACATCTCCCTTTGGAGTGCTTCACAATCCTCCCTGGTTCTCACCACCCTGAACAACTTTGTATCATCCGCAAATTTAGCCACTTCACTGCTTACTCCCAACTCCAAATCATTAATGAACGAGTTTAAAAGCATCGGACCGAGTACTGATCCCTGCGGTACCCTACTGCTTACCACCCTCCAGTGAGAAAATTTCCCATTTATGCTCACTCTCTGTTTCCTATTAATTAGCCAGTTTTTGATCCACAAGAGGACTTGTCCTTTTATCCCATGACTATTGAGCTTACTTAGGAGCCTTTGATGAGGAACTTTATCAAAAGTTTTCTGGAAGTCAAGGTAAACAACATCTGTTTGGTCCCTCTTGTTTGTCCACATGTTTGTTCACTCCCTCAAAAAACACTAACAGGTTAGTGAGACAAGATCTTCCCTTAAAAAACCCATGCTGAATCTGCCTCAGTAATTTTTGTTCATCAATGTGCCTACTAATTCTTTCCTTTAATAACAGTTTCCACCAACTTTCCCAGTATCGACGTCAGACATTCAGAGGTGGTTTGCCATTGCCTGCCTCCACATCATAACCCTGGTATTCCTTGGTGGTCTCCCATCCAAGTACTAACCAGGGCTGACCCTGCTTAGCCTCTAAGATCTGTCGAGATCGGGCTAGCCAGGGCTATCCAGGTCAGGGTTCATATTGATACACTAGGTTAGGTCAAGTGCCACTGAAATACTCTGTTTGTGTGGGGGAGGGGATAGATTTTTAACCTTTGGGGTCAGGAAGCAATTGTTCTCCAGGCCAGTTTGGCCAGGGATCCTGGAGGGTTTTTTTGTCGTCTTCTGGGCATGGAGCAGGAGTCACTGGGTGTGTGTGTGGGGGGGAAGGTATTTGTGAGTTTCCTGCATTGTGCAGGGGGTTGGACTAGATTGAGCCTGGAGGTCCCTTCCAACTCTATGATTCTAAGCGTTTTATATTTTAAAGATTATCTATTGTATCTTTGTATTGTTTTTACTGGTGTATTTCAAATGCTAAATAAACAGTAAGCAATGGACGGCTTCAATAGGGAATTTGATAAGCATATGAAGCAGAGGTCCATCAGTGGCTATTAGCCACAAGGTATGGATAGGGGCTCTGGGGCAAGTGATGCTCTGTCTTCTTGGTGCTTTGGGGTGGGTCAACAGTGGGAGGGCTTCTAATGTCCTAGCCTCCTGATGGCACCTGGCATTTCTGGCCACTGTGTGACACAGAGTGTTGGACTGGATGGGCCCTTGGCCTGATCCAACATTGGCGTCTCTTATGTTCTTAATCACACAGCAAATAATAAAAAAATAACCAAAGCTGTGCACAGTAGAAGATGCTGAGAGCAGCCAAAGCTAATAAATACAATATTATAATATATATAAGGCCATAGCTGAGAATATAGAATCAAGAATAACAAAGCCATCAAGACTAGAACTGGCGTTAATATTTTCTTCTGAGGTTTCTTTGGTTTATGACTGGTTGCCCAATTATACCAACTGCAGATTCTTCTGAGGGACGTTCTTCTGAGATCTGTATATCTCGGACGTACTGAAAATTATACCTGAGAACTTGTAGTAGTCTTAACTGAAGAAGAATTTTGAAACGAGGTTATTAGTATCTGGAACCTTCGTATGAACTCATCGGTCTACTTACCTGTTTGACCCTCTTAAGCTTGATAGCACCTATGTATTATTCTTGTGCTTGTTGCATTTGATGGCTTTGTTGTTCTTGATTCTGTATTCTCGATTCTATATTCTCATCTATGTCCTTATATATATTATAATATTGTATTTATTAGCTTTGGCTATTCTCAGTGTCTTCTGTTGAGCACAGCTTTGCTTATTTTTTTGTATTTTAAATGCTGTCAGCCTTCCCGAGGCCCGTTCCGGGGAGAGGGAGCGGGATATAAAATTGATAAATAAATTTGATAAATAAACCCTCTAAGCCTTGTGTAATACCTTATTACATGTATGAATGGTGCTGATTTGGAAGCTTCAGATTTCAAAGGCACCATCCAGCCAGTGACCCAGGTCAGGCACCTGATATGCTTTTACCTCGTCCCTCGCAGCTCTGCCAGATTGTAATCAAGACTGTGTAAGAAGTTGGTCTGCAGTATTGCTTATTGTGCAAAAAAAAAATGGTAGAAGCAGAAGTCTGCATGTATCTTTTTTTTTTAATGATGCATCTTATTTCTGCATGTAACATGCACATGTACATAACTGGGTACACAATGGGATGCCTTGAGTACACATGTACTGTTGATTGTACACAGGGGTGCTAGATGGTGCTGACTGTTACTGCACAGCCTGCCTGCTTTGTAAGGGAATGGCTCTTGCAGCAAAACGATGCTTCCAGCCCCTAGACTGCTGTCTGGAGACTGCTGGCCCCGAAGAACACAGAAGTCGGTCGCATGTTCTAGAACAAAGGTATTTTTAGAAGTTTAAGGCCCAGGAGCCTTGATGGAGCTATAAGCATGACTTCATGCATAAATGCATGCACCAATATTTGTGGCGTCACTTCCTTGCATTTGACTCAGTTTCTGGCTGAATTTCAGCTGCCCTGCTTCTCCCCCCCTCCCCAGTTAAGTTTAAGCATTCAGGTGACAACGGCCAGTGTGCAGGAATGAGCCTGTCTGACCACTTTCTCCTTTTTTTCTTTGATTCTCAATGCTGTCATCTGCTTTGATTCATGTCACTTCTGCTACTGGCTATTGGCAATTTTTTTTTTTTTTTACCCAGTCTGTACATACACACACTGGGTATTTACTGCTAGGGGAAAGCTTGGGAAAGTTCTTGGCAAAAGAGAAGTGAAATCGAAATGGGGATGCTCCGTTGCAACTAGGAAACTTCAGAAGCCTGGCTTTTCCTCTAGTGGTGGGTTCCACAAAGGGTGACTGCTTCTCTCGCCTGTAGTCTTAACCAGGGGTCATTTCGTAGAAAAAGAGCTGCAGGAGCTCATTAGCATACCTAATAAGCTATCAGCATAATAGCTCATTAGCATATGCCACACCCCTGACATCATTGGAAGTGATGTCAGAAGGGTGGGCATCTTCAAAAGCCTCCCCTTCCCTTCCCCAGCTGGCCTGTCAAGGCGGGCTTGGGGGGGGGGAAGTGGAGAGAGAAGGGGTTTAAAGTTTACTTTTTTACTTTTTCCCCACCATAGAGAACAATGGAGGGGATTGGGACAACATGTTTGGGGGCCCGTAGAATTGGACCCCCTGGTCCAATATTCTTCAAACTTGGTTGGTATCTTGGGGAGAGGCTCCAGCAGCTACCCTGTGAGTTTGGAGCCTCTCCCTCAAGCTCCCTCCTCTCCAGCCCCCAGAATATACCCTATGTTTTTTGTCATTGACTTCAATGGCCTATAGGATATAATGAGGCTGAATTGCTGCCGAAATTTGGCGGCAATTCGGTGGCAAGCCAATTCAGATCAGAGAATCTGAATCGGACTGCAGCAGCCCAAAAGGGGTCCGAATGGGCCATTTTCGGGGGTGCATTAGGTTCGGACGAACGGAATGCACATCCCTACCTGAGAGTTCCTATCTATACCTTGTGGCTAATAGCCACTGATGGACCTCTGCTCCATATCTATATATCTAATAGCGAAAGGCGCCCCTTGCGTGCAGATACCTAAATCCGCGCATCAGGGGCACCTGGGGGGGAGGGAGATTTTTGTGCACACTTGGGGCAGTCCCCAGGTGTGCACAAAAATCTAAAACCATGGAAAAAATACCGTGGGGGGGAGAGGGAAGGGGGGAGATCGAGTGGGGGGGTGGAGCGGGGGTGGAGGAGATGGGGAGGAACCAGCGGGATGGGGGGAACTTACCTCCTCCTCCTGCTTCCTTCTCTGCCTCGTGTGTGGAGGTCCCTCCCCCCCCGCGAGTATCGCGGGTCCCGCCCCTTGTGTTTATCTAATTGCCTCTTGAAGCCATCCATGCTTGTAGCCACCACCACCTCCTGTGGCCGTGAATTCCATGTGTCAATCTTTGGGTGAAGAAGGACTTCCTTTTATCCGTTCTAACCCGACTACTCAGCAATTGTGGTCAGTACTGTCAGGCTGGTAGCAGCTCTCCAGAGTCTCAGGCAGAGGTCTTTCTCATCGCCCACTGCCTGGTCCTTTTAACTGGAGGTGTCAGGGATTG
Source organism: Gekko japonicus (assembly GCF_001447785.1). NCBI lineage: Eukaryota > Metazoa > Chordata > Lepidosauria > Squamata > Gekkonidae > Gekko > Gekko japonicus. The sequence goes on along the minus strand of NW_015176490.1, from coordinate 325,239 downwards.
ATCCCAGGACTTTCTGTGTGCCAGGCAGGTGCTCTGCCACTGAGCCACAGCCCCTCCCCGCCCTTCATCTGTCAGTAATAGGTAGTATAGTGATCAGAATGTTTCTGTCTTGGAATAGGGAGAACTGGGTTGAAATCCTAATCCAGCCGTGCAGTTAACTGGGTGGTCTTCTTGGGCTGTGTCTCGCTTACCTACCTGACAAAATGGCTGTACAAACAAACTGTCAAAAGGGGCGGAAAAGTACTGATAAATAGTTGAACAGGAGGAGCCCTAACAAGTCTTTAAAGTAACAAAACTCCAATGTTTTGTCGTTTTCAGAGGATCGTCTTTAAAAAGAGAGCATGAAAATGTAGAAGAAAAATTGCTGTACCAGACTTTTCTGCCCATACTGAATTATTCCTGCTTCCTGCTATTGAAGACTTCGTGGGGGGAAGGTGGTCTTCAGCAGAAGGTAACTGTCTAGCTGCATGCGCAGTTGAAAAACCTGCTCAATGTTCCCTGTAGGCTGAGTTAGAGTGAGCTAGCTCACAGTTTTTTAGCCTCCAGCTCACACATCTTTGTCTTGGCTCAGGAAGGATGGCTCTAGAGCAAACTGATTTATGCAGCGGCCAAATCGCTCGCTCACAACTTTAATGCCGGGAGCTCCCAAAGTAGGATTTTTGCTCACAAGACTCCACAGCTTAGAGGGAACACTGCTCACAGGGTGTCTGTTGTGGGGAGAGGAAGGGAAAGGAGTTTGTAAGCCGCTCTGAGACTCCTTTGGGTAGTGAAGGGCGGGGTATAAATCCAATCTCTTCTTCTTTTTCTTGTGTGAGGGCTGCATTTTTCAAGTTGGTTGAGGCAGGGGACATCTCTATATGGCCTCCCTGCAGTGGTTGTCAGCCACCCACCAATCAACCCAGATAATATGCCAGGGAACCCCCACAGCCAGCTGACTTGTTAGAAGTGTGACTGTGTTATAATGTTTATTATTGTTGTTCAAACTGTTCAAATTGTTTAATTTTAATTGTATTTATTGTATTGTTTCAAGACCGGAGTTAATGTCAAGAACAGTGTTCCCTTTAAGCTGAGTTAGTGTGAGCTAGCTCACAGTTTTTAAGTCTCTGGCTCACCCATTTTTGTCTCGGCTCAAGAAGGAGGGCTCCAGAGCAAACTGATTTATGCAGCGGCCAAATCGCTCACTCACAACTTTAATGGCAGCAGCTCACAAAGTAGAATTGTTGCTCACAGGACTCCGCAGCTTAGAGGGAGCATTGGCTCTAACTATACTCATTTTTTTTTCATTTTGTAATTGTGATTTTCTTTGCACGGCTTGTACAAAAGGTAGACTTGCGTCCCAAGTTAACACCTCAAAGGACCAACAATATTTTGAGGGCCAGAGTTCCCTTTGTCAGGCTGTGCAAAAGTATTTGTGGGCTTTTCAGGAAATGCACATGAGGTCCCCCCCCCCCCCCCAGTCTGTATTTGAGTCCTGTGCTTTTGAGGTTCTAGTCTTGTGGCTGGGGAGACATATCTGGTAGCCGACAGAATAGAGCCTTGATTGAAATTTTGCATAAGTAGGATGGAAGCCTGCTGTGTGAAGCCAGAAACAGATGATCACGACTTGCAATCCCGACTTGGAAGTAGCTGTCTTTAATTGAGGCAAACAGAATTTTTTAATTGGTGCAGCAGGCGTAATCACATCCTCGACAGCTCTTTTTCATGCTAATGGTCTCTCTCTCCCTCTCTCATGGATGAATATGTATTGATCCTCTTCAGAAAGTTGTACAGAAGCAGACTTTGAGGCTGAATTACCGGAACTCTGCGCTACAGCCATGCACTAGAAGCCCCAGAGCACCACCGCTTCTTGCAGCATAGAATTCACAAGGCTCAACTGCAGCCATGAAATTAAAAGACGCCTGCTTCTTGGGAGGAAAGCAATGGCAAACCTAGACAGCATAATAAAAAGTAGAGACATCGCCCTGCCAACCAAAGTCCGTATGGTCAAAGCAATGGTATTCCCAGTAGTAATGTGTGTAGTCTTTCAGTAGTCATGTATGGCTGCGAGAGTTGGACTATAGGGAAGGCCGAGTGCAGAAGAATAGATTCTTTTGAACTATGGTGCTGGAGAAGACTCTTGAGAGTCCCTTGGACTGCAAGGAGATCGAATCAGTCAGTCCTCAAAGAAATCAACCCTGACTGTTCCCTGGAAGGCCAGATACTGAAGCTCAAATACTTTGGCCACCCAATGAGAAGGGAGCACTCACTGGAGAAGACCCTGATGCTGGGAAAGACTGAAGGTCAAAGAAGAAGGGGACGGCAAAGGATGAGATGGTTAGACAGTGTTATCAAGGCAACAAACATGAAATTAAGCAAACTCCGGAGTCCTTTAAGAACAATGAGTTTAATTCTGGGTATAAGCTTTTGAGTATATGCACACTTCTTCAGATACATTATCTGAAGAAGTGTGCATGCACATGGAAGCTTATACCTAGAATTAAACTCGTTGGTCTTAAAGGTACCACTGGACTCAAACTTTGTTTATTGCTTCAGACCAACACAGCTACCTACCTCTATCTATCTATCTATCTATCTATCTATCTATCTATCTATCTATCTATCTATCATCTACCTTCCTCCTTCCTTCCTTCCTTCCTTTAAATCGTGGGACCATTCCCAGCAATGTTCCAAGGTGTACTTTGCTGTGCAGATTAACCTGTTGATGTAGTCCGGCTTCCTAAGAGTTGCCAACATTTAACAGTGAAGGCTTCATTTATAGGTTGTGTATTCTTGGACACAGTGTGGCATTCAGACAGGGGTGCTTGCGGGTTAAATCCAGAAGAGAGACATCACATTACCAAATGGTATAGCACTGTTTTTTTACAACTTGGAAACATGATTCTTTTTCTCCCCCTGTCCTTTGTGAGTGAAATTGGTGGACTGTGGGTATTGCCATGTTTTGATTACAAGTTGGTAAGACTTTTAGTGGATGTATAAAATTGTTTTCAGGAGCAGACCCCATTGATGAATTGCCATTTGGCCATTATTGGTGAATGCCTGCATAAACAAAAACCCTCTGTGTTTTCATTTGCATTTTCAGAGGGCAGTAAGCCTCTGAATACCAGTGCCGGGAGACAACATTTTTTTTTTTTAAACCATCAAAGTTTATTTAGAATAAATTGTACATAAAAAGGAGAAGAAAAAGGTTATAATTCAAAAAATTCTTGAACATATACATTTTAAAGATTGTATCATTGAACTTATTCAAAAACATAGCTCATAATACAATAAGAATATATCATCAAAAGGGAAATTCAACTAAAGGAAAGTATTCTTTATAATAGCTATATCTTCGCCAAATTGTATAATTAGGAACCATATATTATGAGTTGGTTTTTTGCAATAGAAATTGTTTCCCACGTAAATTTGTCAATTGCAATCTTATCTAATATCGGGTTCCATTTGTTCAGAGGATCATAAAAATCACACTCATTTTGCCTTTCAGAATTATAGATAGAAAACTTTTCTAGCAGAAACAAATCCCACACTTTGTGTAACCAGTGTGTAGAAGAAGGTATTTTTGCATCTTTCCACCGATGTGCAAGAACCATCTTAGCGGCTGTAAGTAAGACATTTATTAAACTTTTAACTCTCGGAGTATATGTGTCAGGTGGCCATAAGTTTAACAAAATTAAAGTTGGGTCTAGTGGCATACTATACCCAGTTAGGCTTTCAATTTGTGCAATAATTAGCTTCCAATACTTTTGTATGTGGACACAACTCCACCATAGATGGTAATAATCGGCTTTTTGACCGCACAGTTTCCAGCATAACGAATAGGTATGCCCATATATATGAGACAACCTGGCTGGCGTTAAATACCAACGCATTAGTGCTTTAGTTGATGCTTCTTGTATATATAAAGACGTTGAAAGTTGTGTTTGCGTTTTCCATATAGTCTGCCGGGAGACAACATCAGGGGAAGGTCTCCGCCTCTATGCACATGGACCTCTGTAGGAACTAGATGGACCCTGTGTGAGACAGGATGCTGGACGAGGTGGACCACTGGTCTGATCCAGCAGGGCTAGTTTAGTGTAGTGGTTAGGGCCAGTTTGGTGTAGTGGTTAGGAGCGCGGACTCTAATCTGGGAAAACTGGGTTTGATTACTCCCTCCTCCACATGCAGCGGCTGGCATGACCATGGGCCAGTCACAAGTTCTCTCAGAGCTGTTCTCTCAGGAGCAGTTCTCTCAAGAGCTCTCTCAGCCCCGCCTACCTCACAGGGTGTCTGTTGTGGGGAGAGGGATTGTAAGATGCTCTGAGAGTCCTTCGGGCAGTGAAGGGCAGGGTGTAAATCCAATCTTTTCTTCTGTCTTCTCATGCTCTTATGGTATGCAGTTTTCCATAGGAATCAAAATGATTTGTTCCCACAGATAAAGTCAGGCGATAAGATTTAGGGATCAATGCTATGCAGGTCTACTTGTTATTCAATGGCAGTTACTCCCAGGAAAATGTTCCACGGATTGCAGGCTTAGTCACAGGTCTCTTGTTTGCGTAACCTACTGTCCCCTGTTCCACAAGTATTCATTGCCCACACCTTTCTCTGATTCAGAAACTTTTAATGGAAGCTTATTGTTCTCTGTTGCGTCGAGTTCTAGTATGGCAGTTCATAACATAACAATGGTCCTATTGAGCTATAAGAGTGAACACAAGAGCTAATTAGTTATTGAATGAACATCGGTGCCCTCCCCTCACAAGACGCTAAAGTTAGTTACTGGAGAAAGCTTAGCTTTTGTTTATACGGTGCTGTTCTTCAGTACAGTCATCCATCTATACTATTTTATGCCAGTTTTGGTAGAAACGTGATGTCTTACGTGGAGCTGTTTGTATATCTCTTCCAGAAACTGTTTTCTGGCCCGGGCTTCAAAGCTCCTTAGACCTACAGCTGGGGCAGTCGTCTCTTAGCCGGTTTTGTCGGGCGCCAGAATTTTCTTGTCTTTTCACAACTGCTGCCCTCCTCTGGAGTAAATTGCCTTGTCATCTTAGTTCCCTTTTCCTCCAACTTTTAAAAGGGCTCTGTTTGAACCGTCTCTCAGCACATTAAGCCCCTCAAAGGAATTCCTCAAAGGAATTCTTCTCCATGGCTTATTGGCTGGGAAGTGATTCTGTTATACTTTCGTGCCTCTAATTTTTTTAAAAAAAGATAGAAGATGGTGCAGTTTTCGGGTTTCTCACTGAAGCTTTGAAAAAGGGTTGAAAGGGATTCTTTGGCAAATTCCGGATTATCTTGTAAAAAAAAAAATCCTTAGGTGTTCCTCGTGTTAACTTTAAACGTTGTAATTTCCCCCCCTCTAACTAGTGGTAGTTTTTCAATTATTTTCATATGAATTGCATCCTAAATGTGCCTGAGCCATCACAGGGTCCCAGACAATCTTTCTTTTTAAGAAGAAGAAGAGGAGGAGGAGGAGATTGGATTTATAGCCCGCCCTTCAGTACCCAAAGGTGTCTCAGAGTGGCTTACGAACTCCTTTTCCTTCTCCTCCCCACAACAGAAATCCTGTGAAGGTAGGTGGGGCTGAGAGAGCTCTTGACAGAAACTGCTCTTTTTCAGGAACAGCTCTTGTCAGAACTATTGCTTGCCCAAGGTCATCCAGCCAGGTGCAAGTGGAGGAGTGGGGAATCAAACCCGGTTCTCCCAGATTAGAGTCAGTGCACTTAACCACGACACCAAATTGGCTCTCACCATCCATACTTTGCAGGAAAACACATTATATGACTTGCTGTTAGCATTAATAGGGTAATAATTGGGGGGGGGGCTGTGACCGTAGCTACCACGGGGCCCGGCCCCCTAGCAGTTTTTATGAAAGTCGGGCTGCCCCTGGCCCCGCTCCCCAAGCCTTGGCTCCTCCCCCCTGGCCCCCTTCCCTGTCAGCCTGTCCACGGGGAGGACAAGGGCAGTGATTTCAGAGGTGGTGGCACAAGTGGTGGCGGTGGCAAAGCGAAGGAGAGAGAGCCACCCAGGCAGCAAGCATGAATGGGAAAGCCCAGGCAAGGCAAGGAGGCAGTCAGGCACCTCCTCTGACCCAGCTGTGCTCCAGCGGGCCGAGCCCGCACACGGCACCTCCGTGGCCAGCCCAGCCCAGCCGCCCCGCACCTCATCTCTCCCAGCCCCGGGAGGGAGTCGAGGGTGGAAGTCAGGCTGCCCCTGGCGGCACACCGAGGGAAGGGGCAGGGGAGCTTCTCAGGGAGGAAGGGAGGCGGATGCTCCAGGGAAGGCCTGGCCTTGCGGGGGGAGGGGAGCTGCAGCCACTGGGCGTAACCCCCCCCTTGCCCTGGAGCCTTTGATTTAATTAGCTGGTGGGCCCCCTCCCCCCCAAATCCCTAGTTACAGGGCTGCTGTGGCTCAGCGTCAGAGCTTTTGCACGGCATGCAGATGGTCCCAGGTCCAACTCCAGGTATCTCCAGGTAAAGGGTATAATAGTTGGTGACTCGAAAGTAGGGTTGCCAGCTCTGGGTTGGGAAATACCTGGAGATTTTTGGAGGTGGCGCCTGGTGAGAGCGGCATTTGGGGAGAGGAGGAACTTCAGTGTGGTCTAATGGCATATAGTTCATCTTCCGAAGTGGCCATTTTCTCCATGTGCACTGATTTCTGTTGCCTGGGTATCCGTTTTAATAGCAGGAGATCTCCAGCCATTACCTGGAGGTTCAGCAAAGAAATGGGACTCCCTGCGTGAGTGCAGCAAGGAGAAAGAAAAAACCGTTGGGGGGGGGGGGGTAAAGACATCGGAACAATCTAATCCCGGTTAAATAAATTACATATTAATAAATCAGTTCCGAAAATGTGCTTTCTTTCAGCTTTAAGAGCTGCAAGGCTTATCCAGTTATAAGTTAGACTCTTTACAAACTGATATTTATAACTGTATGAGCCTTGCAGCTCTTAAAACTCAAAGAAGGCACATTTTTAGAACCGATATAATCTAGTTGACAGGGATTAGATCCGGGGTGTCGAACTAATTTGTTATGAGGGCCAGATCTGACATGAATGAGACCTTGTCGTGCCGGGCCATGTGTGTCATAAAATGTAATACCAGGTAGCGGAGATATAAACTTTATAAAGGACACAAACACAAATGTGTTTTTTTAAACTTACAATAAAAAAAAAACACGCTTAAAACATTAGCACTCTTGCAATATTTTGTTTATTTAACAGTGCCTGATAACTGACACCTCTCGCTCTGAATTATTGCCTCAAAACGTCTGTGCTGTTGCAATCTTGAGTATGCGGTTCAAGTGTGTGCCTGTAAGCTGCAAACCTGCAATGACGCAGCAGCAGCAGAACTGGAAGAAGAAGCAGAAGACAGCCACTTCCACTGCGGGCCTGATAGAAGCCCTTCCGGGGGCCTGATCCAGCCCCCAGGCCACATTTTTGACACCCTTGGATTAGATTGTTTTGACGGCTTTTTTCTCAGCATTTCTTCTTTCTCATTATTACCTGGAGTTTGGCAGCCCTACCTGGAAGACCTCCACCTGAGAGATCCCAGAGAGCCATTGTCAGCCTGAATTGACAATACTCACCTCAATGGTTCAAGGGTCTGATTTCAGTACAACATGTTAACATGTTACCGACTAAGAGGACAAATCTACATAGAAGTCTATGTCTAGTGAATCCAAACAGATTAAACCATCAGAAAGTATGTTATACTAGATCCCTTTGGATACGCTTACGTCACGCTTTAATGGTTATGTAGTGGTTTTACAGTGGTGTGTCTCGTTAAAAATGAAAGATGCTTCTACGTATGCAAATTATATAAAATTGCTATGAGGGTCATACCTTGGTGGTAGATCAAGTTTTTACAGGCAGAATATTTTAATCCCCAGCACGTCCACGAAGGGACTCTGGTAGTAGTTGTAAGGGAAGACCTTCCAGTCAGAGGAGAAGGAGGAGGAGGTGGTGGGATCTATACCCTTTCGCTCACTATCCGAAGGAGTCTCAGAGTGGCTTACAATCTCTGTCCCTCCCGCTCCCCACAACAGACACCCAGTGAGGTAGGTGGGGCTGAGAGAGCTCTTTCGAGGACTGCCCTTGAGAGAAGAGCTCTGAGAGAACTTTTGACTGACCCAAGGTCACACCAGCAGCTGCATGTGGAGGAGTGGGGAATCAAACCCAGTTCTTTCAGATTAGGGTCCGCACTCCTAACCACTACACCAAACTGGCCCTCTGAGGCATTCCCAGTCAGAGTAGACAATACTCATTAAAGGGTAACGGACCTTTAAACTTTAGAGTAATTTAAAAAATGTGGGTTTTGCTGATGGGTGGCCTGCCTTCTCTTCTGTTCTCCTCTCTCCTCTCTTCTCCTCTTCCCTTCCCTTTTCTTTTGGTTGAATCTGCTGGAATTGGTCAGAGCAGGCTTTTTCTCATCCCTCTCTTGTGGATTTGTGGGCTTTGCAGGTGCTCATGGAATATGAGTCAGTTCACGTGAAAAGGAGGAATAACTGTGCGTTCAGTTAACTTTAAGCCTCGTAAATTCCTTTATCGCAGTAACCAGGGCTGGAAGAAACGCCCAGCGAGATTTTTCGCGAGATAATCCAGAACCCGTTGAGCCAGGTTCTGCAAGATTTCCTTCCGCCCTCTTTTTTTGTTGTTTTGTTTTTTGTGGCGGAGTTCTGTTTCCCGGCTTGTCAGGTGGGAAATCAGCCAGGCCGCTCTCCGGAATCTTGATCCACCACACATTTGCTTGGGAAAGAAAGGGAGCAGGGAGCGTGTGGGAAGCGTCTATAGCATTTCATGGAAGCCTTAATGGAGCTTCGGATTCTTGAGTGGATCTGAAAATGCTGTTATTACTGATGGTGTCCCGGCTAATATAGCTGTTGCTTTGTGGAGCACGAGACTGCAGGTTTTATGGAATCAGAGTGGGAGGGGGCCATACAGACTATCTCGTCCAACCCCCTGCCTAATGCAGGACCAGCCTAAAGCATCTCTGACAGATATCCCGCCCACCTAGCGGTTTGAAAGCACTAGAAATGGCAAGTAAATAAGTTGGGTACCTGCCGCTAGGTGGCGGGGGGCACCCTCCTCTTTGTGGGGTAGAGGCATCGGCGGCGGTGATGAGCAAAGCGCCGGAGTGGTCGGCGAGCGGTTCCTGGCGGCCCAGTGGAGTGACGTCGGAGGCGGAGCCCGGAGAGGCAGAGGCTTGGAGAACGCGGTGACGTGCGGCACAGCACGGCGGAGCCATCAAAAACATTAGCCGGAGCTGCAGCCGACGCGGGGCCGCGTGCCGACGCGGGGCCTGCCGGAGGAAGCTGCCCGGAAAAGACCTGCTCCAAGGAGGGGACACCAGAAGGACGCCGACACCCGAAGCCCGCTGGAAAAAGACGCCAGATAAACAACAACCCTGGGTGCTGGTAGGCAGACGCTACCCTACACAATGTGGCCCTAGTTAGGGGGATCTGGAAACTGTAAACTGCTCAGAGACCTGTTAGGTTAGAGCGGTATATAAATTGAATAAATAAATAAATAAATATCCGTACAGCCTCTTCTTGAAAGCTGTCAGTGAAGGGGAGCTCACCACCTCCCTAGGCAGCTGATTCCACCTTTGAACCACTCTGACCCTGAAAAAGTGTTTCCTGATATCCAGCTGGTACATTTCTGCATGGAATTTAAACCCATTGCTTCGGGTCGTCTCCTCTGCTGCCAACTGGAACAGCTCCTCGCCCTCCTCCAAATGACAGCCTTTCAAATATTTAAAAAGGGCAATCATCCCCCCCCCAAATCTCCTCTTCTCCAAACTAAACATTCCCAGGGCCCTCAGCCTTTCCTCGTTGGGCTCAGTCCTGATGTATCGCAGGAGGAGAGTGAAAGACAAATAAGTGGGTTCTAGACCAGATCAATCCTGAACTCTTCGCCAGGTGCCAAAATGACTAAACTCAGGCTCTCGTACTTTGGTCCCATCGCGAGACTACGAGACTCACTGGACAAGTCAGTAATGCTACGGAAGGTGGAAGGCAGTAGGGGGAGAGGAAGACCCAACATGGAGATGGATTGATTCCATCCGTTTGCAAAACCTGGGCAAGGCTGTCAGTGACGGCATTTTGGAGGTCATTCATTCATGGTTGAAAGTGCTGCCAAACGGCAGCTGACTAATGGCGACCCCGTAGGGTTCTCAAGGCAAGAGATCATAGAATCATAGAATGTTAGAGTTGGAAGCGGCCTTGCAGGTCATCTAGTCCAACCCCCTGCACTCTGCAGGAGCACAGCCAAAAGAGAGCCCTACAACATACCCGAAAGTTGGCCGTCTAGCCTCCACTTGAAAACGTCCAGCGAAGGAGCATCCACCACCTCCCGAGGCAGACTGTTCCACTGCTCAACCACTCTTACAGTTAGGAAGTTTCTCCTGATATTTAGCCGGTAATGACTCCCTTGTAATTTCCACCCATTAGATCTAATCTTGCAATCCAGAGCAAGAGAGAATAGATCTGCTCCATCTTCTACATGACAGCCCTTCAAATACTTGAAGACTGCAATCATGTCCCCTCTACGCCTTCTCTTTCCCAGGCTAAACAGACCCAACTCTTTCAGCCTTTCCTCGTAAGACTTGGATTCCAACCCTCTCACCTTCCTGGTTTCCCTCTTCTGGACACGCTCGAGTTTGTCAACATCCTTCCTAAAATGTGGTGCCCAAAACTGGACACAGGACTCCAGGTGAGGCCTGACCATGGCAGAATAGAGCGGAACTACCACCTCCTGTGAGACATTCAGAAGTGGTTATGCCAGTGCCTGCCTCTGCACTGGAACCCCGGACTTCCTTGGCGGTCTCCCATCCAAGGACTAGCCAGGGCCGACACTGCTTAGCTTCTGAGATCCAAGGAGTTTGAACCAGCCTGGGCCATCCAGGTCAGGGCTCCTTAATCCATAGGGCTGCCATAGGCACGTAACACACACAGAGCCAGTTTGGTGTAGTGGATAAGTGTGCAAACTCTAATCCGGGAGGACCGGTTTCGATTCCCCACTCCTCCACGTGCAGCTGCTGATGTGACCTTGGGTCAGTCACAAGTCCTTTCAGAGCTGTTCTCTCAGGAGCAGTCCTCGAAAGAGCTCTCCCAGCCCCACCTACCTCCCAGGCAATGTTCCCTCTAAGCTGTGGAGTCTTGTGAGCAAAAATTCTGCTTTGTGAGCTACTGGCACTCAAGTTGTGAGCAAGAAATTTGGCTACTGCATAAATTAGTCTGCTTTGGAGCCATCCTTCCTGAGCTAAGACAAAAATGTGTGAGCTGGACGCTAAAAAACTGTGAACTAGCGCACACTAACTCAGCTTAGAGGGAGCAGTGCTCCCAGGGTGTCTGTTGTGGGAAGGGGAAGGGAGTTTGTAAGCCGCTCTGAGACTCCAAGTGAAGGGTGGGGTGTAAATCCAATCTTCTCCTCCTCTGCCGCCTTCTCCTCCTCCTCCTCCTTCAGAAAAGGAATTTTTTGTTCAGTGGTGGTGGAGCATACACATCGCATTTAGATAGTTTGGGTCAGTCTCTGCTGGATGAGTCTTGGGGCCGGGGAGAGACGTGGCTCTGTTATTCTGTCGTGCCACTTGGCCTGTGGCGGCATCCACAAACCTTTTTGAGGGAACGTGTGAAGGCTCCGTGGAGTTTCATCAGGGAGCTCCACACACAAGTCTTGATTGTCGTGGTCAACAGGCATTAGATGCCTGAGTCTGTGTATTCATTCTTGGTTAGGCCTTTCGGGAGGCCTAAAAGGGACATTTGCAGCGCACTCGACAGTTGTAGAAACAATGTGTGCGTTTCAGCTCATTTTTCTTCAGCTTGGCAAAGTGAAGTCTGAACGGGGGGGGGGAGGTTGGAGAGGCGTTATGAACAAAAATAATAAAATGCCATGTTACCAGTTTTGGCCGCTTGTAATTAAATGTCCTCCGTTCTTCACTTTACGAGGATGTCGCGAAAGGGACACCAGCCTGGAACAGGCGGCTGCAAACGTTATTAAGCTTTTTCATCACCATGTAAACATTAACCGGAGCCCTTCTTATCAGCAGAGCATCTTTCACATTAGGAGTGTTCAGTAAATACCCTTTCATGTTAAAGGAAGACGCTTTCTTTGAGAGCCTAGTCCTCAGCCGGAGAGGGCTTAAAGGGACTCGCCTTGGCCGTTCGAGAGGCAGAGATGACTACCTTCTGTGCCTTTTGCACTTCTGGTGAAGGTTGTTTTCAGTAAACGAAAGATGAACTGTGGCTGCGTGAGAGCAATGGCTCTACTAAATGCAGACTTCAAAGAAAGTCAACTTAAGGAATAACACCGATGGCCAAAAAAGGTGCCTCCCCCTTTCCAATAAAGCGTTCTCAGGCCCTTGACGTGAGAGCCAGTGTGGTGTGGCGGTTAAGAACGGTGTACGCTAATCTGGAGAAGCGGGTTTGAGTCCCCACTCCTCCTCCACACGATGCCCGCTGGGTGACCTCGGTCTAGTCACAGTTCTCTCAGAGCTCTCTCACCCTCGCCCACCTCGCCAGGTGACTGCTGCGAGGTGAACAAATCTAGAGTCCCAAGGCACCTTTAAGACCAACAAAGTTTTATTCAAGGGATGAGCTTTCGTGTGCACGCACACGTTATGAAATACATTGGAATGGTAGGTAAGGTTCAAACGTATAGACTAGGGTTGCCAAGTCCGGTGTCGCGTCGCAGGTCTGGCGGCTGGAACCATAGAGTTTTCCCTCGGATGACCGTGGCCCCGCCCCCAGTGTGCCCGGCGTCGTCACGTCACTTCCGGGTGACGCACAGGACGGGGTGGGGCTCCCCCTGGGGCCCGATCCGCCGATGGCGGGGAACGGGCCTCTGGGGCGGGGGTTTCCCTGCCCCCCGGGGGGACTTGGCAAGCCTATTATAGACGGAGGCTGAACAGCTAATTAACATGTAACATGATGAAGATGTGCAAAGGCAAACTAAATAACAAGGTAAGGTTATAAGGTCAACAGTTGCAAAGCAATAAATATGTCCAAATAGCAGATAAATGTGTAAAGGTATATTTTCTAATTGTGGGAAGTAAACTGATACTCTACATTCTCTCCTCTCAGGCATGGAGGTCACTTAACAGCATTTTCTTTTTTTCTTTTTCTGAGGTGGATGAGGAAGGGAAGGAGATTGTACGCCGCTTTGAGACTCCTTAAGGTAGAGAACTCTTCTTCTTCTAAGGAAATCTAGTATATCTGCTGCTGTTCTTCTCAATGCCTGAGAAGTTGCCCCTCCCTTTGGCAATAGGCTAACTTCTGCACTGTGCTTCATTGAGCAGAGCTGCACGGAAGGATCTTCAGGAATGCTGCAGCTTTGCTCCTCAGTTACTTGGTAGGGGCAGAAGGTGCCATTAAGTCACTGCCAACTGATGGCAAACCCCCCCCCCCCCATAGGGTTTTCATTGCTTGGAGATCAGGCGCGGGAAGCCCCCACTAGAAAACCTAGCTGGGGCTGCCTAACCCTGCTCCTTGGAGTTCAGAGAAGGCATGTGGCTGGCAGCCGCCCCTCTGCCCTCACCTCCTGCAAGATTTAAGGGGCCCGCTGATCAGCTGGAGGGCCCTTTAAATCTTGGAGGAGGGGAGGTAGAGGGGCGGCTGCAAGATTTAAAGGGCCCTCCAGCTGATCTCTGGGCCACGTGATCCCGCCAATCAGCTGGAGGGCGTTTTTAATGTCACGGGAGGGGGGAGAGGGGCGGCAGCTGTTGTGGGGCGTACCTCACAATTTGAGGGGGCGGAGCCCTGAGATGCCCCACCGTAGCTACGGGCCTGCCCCGGAGTAAGCATTGCTAGAGTTGCAGCCGCAGACTGCTCACGGATGGCTTTGAAGCATGCGTGTCATCCCAGCACTAACCAAGACTGTCCCTGCTTAGCTTCCAAGATGTGATGAGATTGGGCTAGCCTGGGCCGTCCGGCTCAGGGTGGTTCTTCCTCATGTGCTCCACTTCCTACCTGGATAAATGCTGGCTGGACTTGGGGAGCGGGAACAAATTCCAGGATTCTGGATTTGCTAGAGACACTGGCACCGTTTGGTTCTCCCTCTGCTTATCCTCCTCTCCAGCCAGAGGAAGGGCCGAGCTGTCTGTGAGACGGCTTGTTTCAAAGTGTCCCCCATCTGGCTTTAAACCACACTTCCCGATGCTCGAAGGGACGTCTGTCTAAAGCGTCACTGTTACTGCATCGTCCTCCCCTTCTTCTTTTTTTGTTTGTAAAAAATCTTTGCTTACACAAATGCATCCAGAGATTCTGCATAATTTACATTTCAGCCTTTTGAGCAAGCAACTGCTGCGCCCCCTGAACATACGGCAGCTGCGTTATCAAGTGTGATGGATCGTGGTGTTATCATAATTGGTGCTGTAAAGTGGTTCAAAGGCAATATGGGAATGTTATTTCACCGGCTTTATTTTCTCCCTTCCTTTCAAAGGTGACTTTCTCGTTCCAGATGCACGGTAGTCTGTAGTTGTAAACATCCCCGACTGGAAGCTGGAAACCGTAGCTTTCAGTCAGATGTTTGCTGCCACCGGCTATTAATAAACAACACTGGAAGATCCATTATACAGAGACTTTGTTTTAAAGCTGACAGGTCATTGGGAGTCTAACTGTTGCATTTAACATCTGTAATGAAGGCTCTGGTGGAAAAAACAAGTTCTGGAAATAAGCGCTGATCAGTTCCGAAGCTCTCCATTTCAACATAAAGAAAAACCCTTGGTTTCTGTTACCGCAAAATCACCAATATATGAAGCTGGTTTAGGCTAAATCTAGGCCCTGGTCGTTAGTATAGTGGTGAGTATCCTCGCTTGTCACGTGGGAGACAGGGGTTCAATTCCCCGACGGAGAAAAGCTAATGGTCTGAGAGCCACTTTGGTGTAGTGGTTAAGAGTGGCGGACTCTTAACTTGGAGAACCGGGTTTGGTTCCCCACTCCTCCACATGCAGTCCACTGGGTGACCTTGGGCCAGGATTTAGTTGGGGGCGGGGGAAGGATAAGCCGCCAGCTGGAAGATGTGGAGAAGACAGCAGGAGGAAGCAAAGGTCCCGCCCAGCTGAGCCCCGAAGGGGACGGAGAAGGCCGATGCCAGCCTCCGAGCCGATGTTAGTCTTTATCGTCTACATTTTAATGCTTTGAACGGTTGCTTTATCAAAGACAGCCTATTATCACTGCAAGCTCCTTGGAGCTAAGCGACCGTGAGACTGGTCAGTGTCTGGATGCGTGGCCACCTTGAACCCCTTGCGTGCGTCTCCTTGAGCTTCCTGGAAGAACGGTGGGATAGAATAGTGTGCATGAAGATTTCTGTCGAGCAGATTTTCTGGTGAAACCGTGTGGAGAAGAGGGACCATGGGTAAGAACACAAGAGAAGCCGTGTTGGCTCAGGCCAAAGTCCCATCCAATCCAACACTCTTGTGTCCAGGGGTCATTTCGTAGAAAAAGAGGTCCAGGAGCTCATTAGCATAACTCATTAGCATAACTCATTTGCATATACCACACCCCCTGACATCACCGGAAGTGTGTCAGAAGGCAACACCCACCGCTCAGGCTCCACTGGACTGTTTTGGATTGCTAGCTATTGGGGGGGGG
>NW_015176490.1:250575-309661 GCF_001447785.1 Gekko japonicus | reverse complement strand
CTCGCAGAGGAGGGAGAGCTTGTACCTGAATAAAACTTGGTCTTAAAGGTGCCACTGGACTGTTTTGGACTGGGGGGGGGGCTCTGCAACTTACCTGGCTGCTTGCTCTGCCTGTGAGCTGCTGGGAGCAGGGGGTGGGGCTTGTTGCATGTGCTCTTTACTGCCTGAGCTCTGCTCCTGTGCGCTCTTGCAGGAAATGACCCCTGCTTGTGTCGCACAGTGACCCAAACCCAGGTGGCCATCAGGAGGTCCACCCGCAGGGCCAGAACTCCAAAAGCCCCTCCCACTGTTGCCCTCCAAACACCAACGTTGCTGTGTCTACCTTTGTACACTGACAGAGGCTCCGCAGATTACCCAGACTGGGTTTCCAACCCACCTTTGTGGGAGTTTGTAGTAAGAAATGCCAGATCCCTCAACTGGGCTTTATGCTTCCAGGGACTCGTTGGGATATAGCACTGAGGAAAGCTTCTGTATCGGAAGCCGGGCATTGCATGCAGGCCGAAATCCATACAGTCGTGCAGCTAGTTCCGCACGACGAAGAGGCCTTTGACTTCGTGTCCTGGAGCTGCTCCCACGTCAGACAGGAAGCTTCTTCTGGAACTGTTGAGGCTTCCAAAGCGTTCGTAGGAAGGTTCAAGGACCTGCTATTATGCAGGAAACCAAAAGTTCCGTGAGGTATGCCCTCACCATCGCGATGTCCTTCAATAGCCTATCGGAGTCTTAACAGCTTTGTATAATCCCTCTGTTTTTAAAATGTGGCCCGGGAAGAAAACGGAACCTTGTTGTGAGGGCAGCAGGCAGGGAAAGACCCGCAGTAGTTTTATCCGTTTCCGTTATCGATAGTCCGCCTTTCTCAGAGGGACCCAAGGCGGATTACGCGGAGTGAGTCGATACAGCCGAGAAAATGGGACATTCAGTAATCAATGCATTAAGATTTTAGAAGAGGGAGCTGTTCTGCCGGACTTTCGGCTGAGGCAGCGGACGTCCCCTATATGGCCTCCCTGAGGTTTTTGTCATTCTGTTATCCTCGCTTGTGGGAACGGCGGGCTGTAAATATGAATACATAAATGAAAAGAAATTAATAAATAAAAGTCCGGACCCACCAGCAAGAAACAGAAGCAGAGCACAAGGCCTTAAGCAGTGCAGAAATTACGCAATAGGATCCTGCTTACAATATACTATACACAGTGTACATGACTGTGACTAGGATGAGTGTTATTCCCGTTTAAGTAACGCGTGGCATTCGTGTCCTTGTTTTTGTTGAGAACACTTTAAAAGAACCCCCTCCAAAGAGCTGAAACCTAGTGAACCAATGCTGTATGGTTTAAAAGTGTTTATTTTATTTTGAAGGATTTGAAGCCGTTAAAAAGGTGGGTTCGTGTTTCAGCTGGGGGGGGGAATGCTTGCAGTTTGTTGCATTCGGTTACCTGGGATCTCGGCGTACTCAAAGGACGGCCGCCTTTAAAAAGACCATCACCGCTGTATTCGTTTTGTCTCCACTGATCCTTAGTTCCTGTAAACATCCTACACTCAGCTCTGACACACGGAACGGCTGGGAGGTGGATGTTTGCTTCAACTGATTTGGAAAGGCAGCCGCCCCGCTTCAAGAGGACCCGCCGGGGCGAGGAGCTGATCAGCCGTTCGATGCCATCGCATTCCGAGAAACTCAACCCTTCCGCACGTGTTCTCACCCCCTCCCCTTTCACCTCCCCGCCCCACAACTTGTGGAAGTACCACCAATGGCTAGATGGCCTTCAGTTTGTAGCTGCCTGACCCTCAATACGTTTGCATGACCGAGGTTTTGCATCACATGATTTGTTTAGAGAGAGTCATACCCCCGGAAAAGAATATTTAGTAATTTGTAAATGTCCCTTATTTTCTGTATGATTCATTATTCAAGCACGGTGTACCATAGACAGGGCTCTGTGTTCCAAGCAAGGGAGGAAGTTAGTGTCTGAATGTGGTATTCAACCGCGGTGGGGTAAGCGGGTGTCACTGCATAGCTGTAAAATAGATTCTGGAGCTTAACCGTGAAAGCACAAGTGCCGCTCGGTTCGTTTCCACAAATGCCCTTTGTATCCTTGTGTATGGAAGCGATATGTGTGTTTTTTTCCCCCTTTTAAACGATTAATTTGAAATAGAGACCCTAAGTCGTTTTCAGCCTGAGCCCTGTGATCAGTTTCAGTTGAAGACTTTGGTTTTTTTCCTCTTTAAGAGCTCTGCGCTTGCAAGTAATAATTAGTTATTTGGCCTTGATCGGCTGGCAGGTTTTAATATTGTGTCTAGAACTAACTCACCTTCCAGATCATGTGAGGCTGAGAGCTTGAAACTTTGTCGAAGCTGGCACGTTTGTTTCTTCACGGTCACTATGCAGTGATCTGTTATTTTTTAAATCATCAATAAACTCTGCCGGGGCTTCCCAAAAGCTGAAGTGTGGAGCAGCGTTGTTAATGGGTGACTCCCTCCCCTTTCTCAGAGCCGAACCGGAGCCTGAAGAGGTGATCCTTTAAAGAGCAGAGTGCTTTGAGTGCTGCCAAGGTAAATAAGCGGCTCCTTGCCAATTTGAGGCCTGGAGCCCCTGCAGACTTTGGCAGGAGAACCAAGAGAGAAGCTCCTGGTTCACACACCTTGTATGTTCTATACAAAAGTAACAGCATGGGTATGCTGTGTTCCAAAGGCTGCGACCGCACGGTCGTCCAAACCGCAGCTCTTGTAGGAAGTCAAAGGCTTTTGTTTGGCTAACGCACTTTTAAGTGCCATCACCAAAGAAATCCTATTTTATTTAAAAAAAATTAAAGTAAGGAAAACGTGCTTAAAATGCCAGAAATTTGCAAACCATTATTGTTCAATTAGATGGCAGCAAGACATGGTGCTGCGGTGGCTCAAGTAGTTAAGACGCTGAACTGCAGGCTGTGGAAGGTCAGTAATTCAGCAGTTCGAGACCCGGGTGCCGCATGATGGAGTGAGCTCCCATCTCTGGTTCCAGCTCCTGCCAACCTAGCAGTTCGAAAGCAAGAAAATGCAAGTAGATAAATAGGTACCACTTCGGTGGGAAGGTAACAGCGTTCCGTGTGCCTTGGTGTTTAGTCATGCCGGCCACATGACCACGGAAACGTCTTCGGACAGCGCTGGCTCTTCGGCTTTGAAACGGAGATGAGCACCGCAACCCTAGAGTCGAATTTGACTGGCTTTCGAGCAAGGGAATCTTTACCTTTACTTTAAGACATGGTGGCACTTAGCAAGGAGCTGAGCTGTAGATCCTGGATGACTCTTCACACTGCATTTCCTGTATTCGCTGGCAATCTGTCCAGAGCTGCTTTGCTACACTGAAGTTAATGGAGGAGCTCTGGAATGCAGAAGGGAGTGGTCTTGCATACGGTTTGGTGTAGTGGTTTGGTGTGGAGCCAGTCTGGTGCAGTGATTAGGAGTGCGGACTCTAATCTGGGAGCACCGGGTTTGATTCCCCCACGCCTCCACATGCAGCTGCTGGTGTGACCTTGGTTCAGTCACAAGTTCTTTCAGAGCTGCCCTCTCATGAGCTGTTCTGGAAAGAGCTCTCCCAGCCCCACCCACCTCACAGGGTGTCTGTTGTGGGGAGGGGAAAGGAAAGGAGATTGTAAGCTGCTCTGAGACTCCTTTGGGTAGTGAAGGGCGGGGTATAAATCCAATCTCCTTCGTCATCTTCCAAGGCATTTTTGTATTCACACCAGCGGCTAACCTGATTTTTCTGTCTGTCTATGTATCGCTGTCATGTAGTCATAGTAAGTCTCCCATCTCCTTTCTAATTCTTAACTGCCATATTTAGGTGACTTACTGCAGGTAGTTTCAGCACTTATGGCCAGTGTTCCCTCTAAGCTGAGTTAGTGTGAGCTAGCTCACAGTTTGTTAGCTTCCGGCTCACACATTTTTGTCTTCGCTCAGGAAGGAGGGCTCCGGAGTCAGCTAATTTATGCAGTAGCCAAATCGCTCGCTCACAACTTTAATGCCAGGAACTCACAAAGTAGCATTTTTGCTCACAAAACTCCACAGCTTAGAGGGAGCATTGCTTACGGCAACACCAAAATAAGAAAATGGAATGATCAGGCAGAGTGCTGCGGCTCATGTCTATTTCTGCATTGGTTTGGGAGAAAAGTGAGTTTTTACGCATTTTAAACAGATAAATGCAGTTGTCACGCCTCCTGTCCCACTCCGCGCCCCGCCTCCCCCCCCAATTTATCCTACTGCCCAGGAGGAGTGACTACTGCTGTAACTCCAGAACACTAGCTCTGCGCACGCCATTATTTTATGCAAACACCCAATCCAAGCGAGAGCTGCTCACGTGAAATGGCATTCATATTATTTTTAAAGATACAGATATTATTTATAGTCTCCATTTTTCACAGGGACTCAGGAGGGATTACACATAGTATAATCGACAGAACAGGACATTCAATAAGCAGTGCATTAGGGTCTTAGAAGTCTGGAACCGCCAAAAAACTGAAGCAGAGCATGACGACACACTGAGTGGTTCAGTAATTACATAACAGGAGCCTGCTTACGAGGCCAGTCTAGTGTAGCGGTCAGGAGCGCGGACTCTACTCTGGGAGAACCGGGTTTGATTCCCCACTCCTCCACTTGCACCTGGGTGGATGAGCTTGAGCAAGCCGTAGTTCTGATAAGAGCTGTTCTTGAAAAAGAGCAGTTTCTGTCAAGAGCTCTCTCAGCCCCACCTACCTCACAGGGTGTCTGTTGTGGGGAGGGGAAGGGAAAGGATATTGTAAGCCACTCTGAGACTCCGAGTGAAGGGTGGGGGTATAAATCCAATCTCTTCCTCTTCTTCTTCCTACAATAAGCTATATACAGCCTGTGACGTCCTCCTTATTGGGGAGGACTAGTTTCACTTTAAAAGTTCTCTTTATTTTCTTTAACTGGGTAGATTCTGCTGCCACCAGGAAATTTTAAGGATTTCCAAACCTTTAGGCTTATACTTTTGCTCTTACTAGTTTGGTAGACCGAGTTTAAGGCTTACGAGGAACTATGTGGTCCTGGGAAGTATTTCATGCAGAGCTGGTAAAACTTGGATAAAAGAGGATTTATTGAAATAAATACTAAATAAGAGGGTGATACAATGAAACTAGTAATGTGTAAATAATGTACAATTGCTTTGGTATCACACTCAATCTTATCCCTCACTGACAGGGATCTTTTCATGTAACTTTGTAACACTTGTTTATCTCAATGCCATATATGTTCACTGTTTCACTTTGTTATGACACTCAGACTTTCCTTTAACTTTTCTTCACTTAAACGTTACTTTTTTCCTATTCACTCAGCATTCAGCTCTCTTTCTCTTTCTCACTGAACAACCTCAGCAGTCAGCTTCTAACTGCTTCAACACAGAACTGCTTGTACACATCAGCTGACAACTTGTAACTGAAACTCTTGACTGACTCACATACTCATCCAACCAGATTCACTTCCAAAACCCCTCCCCCTCTCTGTCAACCACCAATCATACCACACTTGCCTCTCTCAACGACTCTATCTACCACAGCTGTACAACCAAACTTTTAAAGAGACACACAAAAAAAAAAAACCAAGGAATAATTACACAGCCATATAGACAACAGTCCCAATCATTTATTCAAGTAGGCTCGTGAATCACTCTGTACTGTGGAGCCTTCTTACCTGTGCAGAAAAAGCTCTCTTGAATAGTTCAGATTTGCATAGTTTGCAGAAGGGCAGGAGAGTGGGAGGTTTCCTGACCTCCTCTGGCAGGCCATTCCACAAGGTGGGGGTCTCCACGGAGAAGACACGAGCAGTTGGTTTTGCCCTATAGCCTATAGTTTTGAATAGGAGTCATAGGCTAGAATCCCCAGTTCAGCTGCCCATTAACCACTCCCCCCTCCCAATGGAGTAAGGGTCATCCGCAAACTTCAGACTTTTTTTTTTAATTTCATTTTAAGATCAAGTTGCTGAAAACTTTTTAAAATGGACTTTGCTTGTCCATCAGCGCAGCAGTGATCAGGTGTACTGAAAATCACCATCGCTTGCCTGTGCCTGGCACGTACAAACGTTTCGGTCTGGCAGCCGCCAGCACTGACTTCAGAACGCACAGGATTTTTTTAGCTCACCCCTCTCGGTGCAGAATCCTGTGTTGCTTTTTGGCTAGAGAGGGAAGAGGGCAACGCTTATTGGCAGCTGTTGTTTGGACTTACCGTAAGCTGCCTGGAAGGCCAAAATGGTGGGAACGTGGGAGGTATAAATCTTGGAAAAGATCAGATAAATATTCGGGAGGTGGACTATTTGGATAAATATTCAGAGGACAGGAGGAACACCCCTCAGCATCTGATAGTAACTTACAGGGGTCATTTAGTAGAAAAAAGAGGTCCAGGAGCTCATTAGCATAACTCATTATCATGACTTATTTGCATATGCCACACCCCCTGACATCACCGGAAGTGTGTCAGAAGGCAACACCCACCGCTCAGGCTCCACTGGACTGTTTTGGATTGCTAGCTATTGGGGGAGGGGGACGTGCAGATCTGTCCTCGCAGAGGAGAGAGAGCTTGTACCCAAATAAAGCTTGGTCTTAAAGGTGTCACTGGACTGTTTTGGATGGGGGGGGGGCTCTGCAACTTACCTGGCTGCTTCTTGCTCTGACTGAGGGCTGCTGGGAGCAGGGGGTGTGGCTTGTTGCATGTGTCCGCCCCCTGGGCTCTTTACTGCCAGAGCTCCGCTCCTGTGCGCTCCCGCAGGAAATGACCCCTGGTAACTTAACACCAGCAGCGCACTCATTGCTGAACGGAACACAAGTCACATGAGGCTTATGCTTTATAGTTATGTAGGCAAAAAGAGGGGTAGGGAAGGGCCAGCCTTGCCTAAAATAGAAAAAGGAAGGTTAACTAATAAACTGGAATGCTTCAGGAGATGGTGCAGAAAACACGTTTCACGTGCAGCCTCAAAAAGCCCTCTTTTCGGTCTTGTGGAAACCGTTATGGATCGGAATGGAAAACATTTTAATCTATCTGTTCTAGAAGTTGGGTCTCATCAAGTATGTCTGTTCATTATGGAAAAAATAACCAATCACATGTGTCTGACAGAATTCTATCACAAAACGTCAAATTATATAGAAAAATGGTTCCCATTCCCAGAGTACATAGCAAACTCTAACTGTCAACCACGAAACCACACATACTTACAAATACTGAATTTCTAACACACAAAACCTACATCGCATAACTCATGATATGGCACATTTGGTCCTTGCAATAGCTGTTCATGTTATCTGCATACTTCTATTCCTCTCTTTGACGCATTCTCACTAGGCATTAATCTCTGCACAAGCAAGTCAGGTAGAAAATTTATTATGTTCTGGTTATCTTCTAAATCATTGTTGTTTCATTTTATTTTGCTGACACTGATGTATAGTTATGACACGTCATTCATATCTTTCACCACAGTTGTTATTTGTAAAGGTAAAGGTTCCCTTGCTCGAAAGCCAGTCGAATCCGACTCTAGGGTTGCGGTGCTCATCTCCGTTTCAAAGCCGAAGAGCCAGCGCTGTCCGAAGACGTTTCCGTGGTCATGTGGCCGGCATGACTAAACACCAAAGCGCACGGAATGCTGTTACCTTCCCACCGAAGTGGTACCTATTTATCTACTTGCAGTTTCTTGCTTTTGAACTGCTTGGTTGGCAGGAGCTGGAACTAGAGATGGGAGCTCACTCCGTCATGCGGCACTCGGGTCTCGAACTGCTGAACTACCGACCTTCCACAGCCTGTAGTTCAGCGTCTTAACCACTTACTTGTAGGAATCAGTTAATAATTGCATGACCTTTGTTTGTTTTTTGAAAATTAATAAAAATAATTTTTTTAAAAAGTATGTCTGCTGTCATTGCAGTTTAGATCAGATTAACTCTGCAGATTGCACTATTAAGATGCAGACATTCGGAGTGGAAGCTAGACCCCCCACAGGAAGTCTAAAACTCCCGGCTGTCTTGGGTTGTGCAAATGCTAGCACTGTGGCTGGTGTTTCGGTAATTAATGTCCAGTAACTACTTGCTGTAATAAACTTTTTTTAAAAAAGAGAGACTATCTAGGCCAGCTCACCAAATTCAAAACCAACCATGTTAGCTGCCCTCTTGGCAGTTGCTTGTAGTCTGTTCTGTTTACCGTCACCATGGCAGGCTAACCTTGATTTCTGTGCTGGTTCCCCCCCCCCCCCCTGCTTGTTCAAGTAGGTATGCAATGTTCTTAGAACACAATGAATGCCTATAATAAAACCATTATAAACCTATCTGACCATTTCTGTGTCATGTCTTGATAAACTGTGTGTGTGTGTGTGTGTCTCTGTGCAAGTCAAATGCCCTCAAGTTGCAGCTGACTTATGGTGATCCCAGCAAAGAAGGGGCTTTCAAGGTACATGAGAAGTAGCAGTAGTTTGCCATTGCCTTCCTCTGCAGAGTCTTCCTTGGTGGTCTCCCATCCAGGCTCCAACCCTGCTTAGCTTTCAGCTTACGGTGACCCCAGCAAGGGGCTTCCAAGGCAAGTGAGAAGCAGAGGGGGGTTTGCCATTGCGTTCCTCTGTAGAGTCTCCCTTGGTGGTCTCCCAAGTACTGACCCTGCTTAGCTTCCAACGTTTTCCAGAACTGTCCTTGAAAGAACAGCTCTTGTCAGAAGTATGGCTTGCCCAAGGTCATCCAGCAGCTGCAAGTGGAGTAGTGGGGAATCAAACCCAGTTCTCCCGGATTAGAATCTGGGCCCTTAACCACTACACCAAAAAAGAAGAGTACTTATTTTATACCCTGTTTTTCTCTACCTTAAGGAGTCTCAAAGTGGCTTATAATCTCACTAGCAGAAAAGCCCGTTGTGAAAGCAATACAATGGGATCTAGAAAGAGGCTCTGGGGGAGTGCTCGCGGGGAGGGGGGTGAGTTTGAGGTGTGGAATGCAGTGAAGTCCAATCAGCTTCCATATGCAAAAGACCTTGAAGGTTCCATATGCAACTGACATTCCAACTGCCTTGCGGGGAGGGGGGTGAGTTTGAGGTGTGGAATGCAGTGAAGTCCAATCAGCTTCCATATGCAAAAGACCTTGAAGGTTCCATATGCAACTGACATTCCAACTGCCTTGCGGGGAGGGGGGTGAGTTTGAGGTGTGGAATGCAGTGAAGTCCAATCAGCTTCCATATGCAAAAGACCTTGAAGGTTCCATATGCAACTGACATTCCAACTGCCTTGCGGGGAGGGGGGTGAGTTTGAGGTGTGGAATGCAGTGAAGTCCAATCAGCTTCCATATGCAAAAGACCTTGAAGGTTCCATATGCAACTGACATTCCAACTGCCTTGCGGGGAGGGGGGTGAGTTTGAGGTGTGGAATGCAGTGAAGTCCAATCAGCTTCCATATGCAAAAGACCTTGAAGGTTCCATATGCAACTGACATTCCAACTGCCTTGCGGGGAGGGGGGTGAGTTTGAGGTGTGGAATGCAGTGAAGTCCAATCAGCTTCCATATGCAAAAGACCTTGAAGGTTCCATATGCAACTGACATTCCAACTGCCTTGCGGGGAGGGGGGTGAGTTTGAGGTGTGGAATGCAGTGAAGTCCAATCAGCTTCCATATGCAAAAGACCTTGAAGGTTCCATATGCAACTGACATTCCAACTGCCTTGCGGGGAGGGGGGTGAGTTTGAGGTGTGGAATGCAGTGAAGTCCAATCAGCTTCCATATGCAAAAGACCTTGAAGGTTCCATATGCAACTGACATTCCAACTGCCTTGCGGGGAGGGGGGTGAGTTTGAGGTGTGGAATGCAGTGAAGTCCAATCAGCTTCCATATGCAAAAGACCTTGAAGGTTCCATATGCAACTGACATTCCAACTGCCTTGCGGGGAGGGGGGTGAGTTTGAGGTGTGGAATGCAGTGAAGTCCAATCAGCTTCCATATGCAAAAGACCTTGAAGGTTCCATATGCAACTGACATTCCAACTGCCTTGCGGGGAGGGGGGTGAGTTTGAGGTGTGGAATGCAGTGAAGTCCAATCAGCTTCCATATGCAAAAGACCTTGAAACACTGGGCGGGACTGCACAAAGCAGCCAGTCAACCCAGCCAGCGTCTTCTGACTGACAGTTCAAGCGTCCATACACTAAAGGAGTGCATTTTAGAACTTTGGCACCCACTACTCAATTATATATAAGGAGAGATAAGAACCCATGGGAAGCCATGTTGGGTCAGGCCAATGGCCCATCCAGTCCAACACAGTGGTCAAAACCCAGGTGCCATCAGGAAGTCCACCAGCGGGGCCAGAACTCCAGAAGCCCTCCCACTGTAGTCCCCCCAAGCCCCAAGAATCCAGAGCATCACTATTCCATATGTTTATCCAGTCCCCTCTTGAAGCTGCCTATGCTTCTAGCCACCACCACTTCCTGTGCTTGTGAATTCCACGTGATTCGCTTTTCCCTTCCTCTTCCCACAACAGGCACCTTAAAAGGTAGGTGGAGCTGAGAGTTCTGAGAGAACTGTGACTGATCCAAGACCAGTCAGTTGGTGTTGTGGTTAAGTGCGTGGACTCTAATTTGGGAGAACCGGGTTTGATTCCCCACTCTTCCACTTGCACCTGCTAGAAGACCTTGGGCAAGCCATGGTTCTGGCAGAGCTGTCCTTGGAAAAAAAAGCAGTTTCTGTCAAGAGCTCTCTCAGCCCCACCTACCTCACATGGTGTCTGTTGTGGGGAGGGGAAGGGAAAGAAGCTTGTAAGCCGCTCTGAGACTCCTTTGGGTAGTGAAGGGCGGG
This sequence comes from Gekko japonicus, assembly GCF_001447785.1. Taxonomy (NCBI): domain Eukaryota; kingdom Metazoa; phylum Chordata; class Lepidosauria; order Squamata; family Gekkonidae; genus Gekko; species Gekko japonicus. The sequence continues at coordinate 298,897 of NW_015176490.1, read as the reverse complement.
GTATAAATCCAATCTCTTCCTCTTGCAGACTTCGTGTGGAGGAGTGAGGAATCATACGCAGTTCTCCAGATTAGAGTCCGCCACTCTTAACCACTACACCACACTGGCTGTCATGGGGGGCTTGGTGTAGTGGTTAAGTGCACGGACTCTAATCTGGGAGAGCCGGGTTTGATTCCCCACTCCTCCACTTGCACCTGCTGATGTGACCTCGGGCCAGTCAAAAGCTCTGGCACAGCTGTTCCTGAAAGAGCAGTTTCTGTCAGATTTCTCTCAGCCCCACCCACCTCACAGGGTGTCTGTTGTGGGGAGGGGAAGGGAAAAGGAGTTTGTGAGCCACTCTGAGACTCCAAGTGAAGGGCGGGGTATAAATCCAATCTCTCCTTCTGGATTTAATGTGGAACCAGAGGGTCCAGTCCCTTTAATGTCTTGGGCATCATGGCTATCTCCATCATCCTAAAGGTGGTGGCTGATTTGAAGGTGCCTTGCTTTATTTTCTGAAGAGTTGTGCCTGCCGTGGACAGACAGACAGACGCCTTTTATTGTTAGATAAATCGCTCAATAAATTTTATTGTTAGCTAAATCGCTCACTCATAACTTTAATGCCAGTAGCTCACAAAGTAGAATTTTTGCTCACAAGACTCCACAGCTTAGAGGGAACATTGCCAGCAGTCTTCATGCACAACCCCCCACCACCACCACCCTGCACACACACATCCGAGATGGAGGCTAGAAAAGAAGCTCTTTTTTGGAACCTGCCGCCTAATTTCGAAGGGCTTTGCAGGAAACTTGGCCCTGATGTTGCCTCTTTCACCGTCCAGACAAGAAATAAGGGTGGCTCTTGGGTGCTTTCCAGGATAAGGGGAAGCCCTGCGTGCACGGTAAGAGGGAGGGAGTCCAAGAAAGCCCCACAATGCCTTCCAAAGAGCACCGTGATAGTGGAGGTGGGGAGCGGCTAAGAAATAAAGCAAGTACGCCAAAGGAGCTGATGAGTGAACACACATCTGTGGCTGGACGGGCCTGAAAGATCAACATTCTCTGCTATCTGATCCTTTGGCCGACCTTGAACAAATCGATCTGAGTCTTGCTTACTCATCTGTAAAGCAAACAGGTTCCAAAGATGTAAAACTTAGATAGGTAAAAGGCAAAGGCGTCCCTTGCTCGAAAGCTAGTCGAATCTGACTCTAGGGGGCGGTGCTCATCTCCGTTTCCAAGCCGAAGAGCCGGCACTGTCTGAAGACATTTCCATAGTCGTGGCCGGCGTGACTAAATGCCGAAGCATATGGAACACTGTTACCTTCCCGCCAAAGCGGTACCTATTTATCTACTTGCAATTTCTTGGTTTCAAACTGCTGGGCTGGCAGGAGCTGGGGCCAGAGACGGGAGCTCACTCCATCATGCGACACTCGGGTCTCGAACTGCCGAATTACAGACCTTCCAGTCTGCAGCTCAGTGCCTTAACCTCTAAGCCACCGCGGACCTAAACACTGCATATAATTATGCAGCGTTTAGAACAAAGCTTGAGTCCAGTGGCACCTTTAAGACCAATACAATTTTATTCTGGGTATAAGCTTTTGTGTGCATGCACACTTCTTCAGATGCACACGAAAGCTTATACCCAGAATTAAACACTGTAGGTCTTAAAGGTGCCAGTGGACTCAAACTTTGTCCTGCTGCTTCAAACCGACACGGCTACCCACCTGAATCTGTACAGTGTTTAGATCTTCTGTTGGAGAGAAAAAAAGATGTGTCAAGAACAGTGTTCCCTTTAAGCTGAGTTAGTGTGAGCTAGCTCACAGTTTTTAAGTCTCTGGCTCACACATTTTTGCCTTCGTTCAGGAAGGATGGCTCCAGATCAAACTAATTTATGCAGTAGCCAAATCGCTCACTCACAACTTTAATGCCAGTAGCTCATAAAGTAGCATTTTTGCTCACGGGACTCCGTAGCTTAGAGAGAGCATTGGTCAAGAATAGTGCAAAAATATCCTATTATGTTTCATTATATCACTGATGCTTATCCTTGTCATAATTGCCTTTTCCCCATTCCTAACTTGCAGTTCTTCCTGTTCTTTCTCCACCCACCCCCCCCCCCTTGGGGGTATCATAATACCAGTTCTACTTTTGCTAGGTGATTGGGGAGTGATGTCCTCAAACCACCTTGTACAACTTTATATATGCAGAAATCATAATTGTGTTCTTGGAAATTTATTGACTGATCTGGCAGAGGAGACGAGTTCAGACTAGAATCTGGAAAACGGTTCTCCAAAACGATACACAGATTTATTTATTTAAGATGTTGATAGTGGTTAAAGAGGAGTTGGGGAAAAATGCAGGTTTGTCAAGGCTAGTTTTAATCATATACAAATCTGAGAGAGTAAGAAAGGCAAAGCGAGGCACATTCTTGGGAAAACCAGGGAACAAAAAGTGTCCACAGTGGCAAAACGTATCTGCAGATCTATTGCAAATAGATGCGTTTGCTGCATCTCACCCAGAAGTTCAGCTCCAGGGCCACAGGCTCGTGGACTCTAGGGTGTGTCATGCCCAAACCCCCAAGCAATTTTTGCAGACGCTCATGAATGCAGACGTTGCACAAACTGCCCACGGCTTAGATTGGGCAAAACCAATCTGAACCAACGTGCCTCGTTAAAGGGGAATGCCTCGAAATGAACACTTGACGGATGCTAAGAGTGCGTGGGGATTGCCTGTGAATGATAGACTCGGTTTACGCTCCACTCTTTCCCCTGGTTACAACTTGTCACATTTTTGCAGGCCCTTTAAAAAGATCTCCCATACATCGATTACTCCATGCCTCCTACGCTCACAGTTAATGCGTGTAACACACAACCCCATTTGTTACAGAAAAGGGGTGTATTTTTATCGGTGGACGTGGAAAGCTTGCTGAAAATACACAGGGAAGCGGTGGAAAGACAGGGAGGCAGTGGGAGCAATAAATCATCTTATGGGCACAGAAGCTAGAAAATAGTTCTAGGAAAGCAATGGCATGACTGTGCTGTCGCAGTTCACTTGATGAAAAGAAGACCTGTTCGCCACGTCGCAAGTTGCAACTCCCTCCTTCCTCTGTGAAATGCTCTGCAAAAGATGCTGGCGAGTTGGTGGGGAAATTCACATCAGGCAAGGTAGCCCTGACCTGGATAGCCGGGGCTCGCCAGATCGGGAAAGCTAAGCAGGGTCGGCCCTAGTTAATATTTGGGTGGGAGACCACCAAGGAAGCCCATGATCACTGTGCAGAGGAAGGCAATGGCAGACCACCTCTGATCGTCTCTTGCCTTGAAAACCCTCAAAGTGGCTAGGTTTTCCATAGCCGGCAAATTCTCCAGTTTGACACCGATATAATACAATTCCCATACAATACTGCGATCCAGGGAACGCTGGCGGAGCTTCCCCGCTTTTATCTTGTCTTTAAAAGGTGGCGTTGCCATTTCAGCGTGGCACTGATGTGGCAGTCCCACCTCACAAGCTGGGGACCGAGCAAACGGCCTGGCGAGGGGACCATATGGGGTGTGCCTGGAACTGACAGCAGTGGGTCTGTCAGAGGTATGACGGCGTAGCAGCCAGTTGGCTCCTGGAGCACTTTTGCCCCCCTCTGGATTGCACAGGCAGCAGTGAAACTCTGATAGATGACTGGGTATCTTCAGGGCTTTTTTTGTAGAAAAAGCCCAGCAGGAACTCATTAGCATAATAGGCCACACCCAACAGCAGAAACCCATTAGCATACTAGGCCACACCCCTGACAGCACAACTCATTGGCGTATTAGGCCACACCCCCATGTTACCAGAAGTGTGCTCATCCAGCCACACCCAACTTTTGCTGCTTATTCTGTTTACCCAGGGCTTTTTTTTGTAGCAGGAACTCCTTTGCATGTTAGGCCACACACCCCTAATGTAGCCAATCCTAATGAGTTTCTGCTGTTGGGTGTGGCCTATTATGCTAATGAGTTCCTGCTGGGCGTGGCCAACTTGGGAGCCAGCCGGAACTCCGTTCCTGTGCGTTCCTGCCCAAAATAGCCCTGGGTATCTTTTAAGACCACCGAGATTTAGGGAGCCGGAGAACAATTCAATGGCTAGTGCTGGCGGTAAGTGCCATCAAGTCGCCGCCAACTTATGGTGACCCTGTAGAGTTTTCAAGGCAAGAGGCTTTCAGAGGTGGTTCACCATTGCCTGCCTCTGTTTAGTGATCCCAATATTCCCTGGCGGTCTCCCATCCAATTACCAACCAGGGCCAACCCTGCTTAGCTTCCGAGCTCTGACGAGATCAGGCCAGCCTGGGCCATCCAGGTCAATTTGACGGATACGCTCAGATATTCCCCAGCCTCTCGTTTCTTCCAGCTGCAGATCCGAGGCCAGTTTTAGGCACATTCCCAACCACTCCACCACCTCCTTTCTTAGGTGTGGAACTGGGTGTTTAAGTAGTCTCTGACTGGACAATGTCTGAAGCCGTGCTCCCTCTAAGCTGCGGAGTCTTGTGGACAAAAATTCAACTTTGTGAGCTACTGACATTAAAGTTGTGAGCAAGGGATTTGGCTACGGCATAAGTTCGTTTGCTCTGGAGCCACCCTTCCTGAGCTGAGACACAAATGTGCGAGCTGGAGGCTGAACAACTGTGAGCTAGCTCACACGAACTCAGCTTAGAGCGAACACTAGTGAAGCCATCCATAGAAAGGGGGAGAACAACTGTTAAGGCTGTGTTACAGCTGCCTCTCTGAACATGGCTGTTATTGGCATGCCCGCCTCCTCACCGAGCCTCTTCATGCTATTCGTCAGTGATGCTTTTGTGTTGTATTTTATAACACACAAACGCTGCACTTAAATATTGTCTTGACGCCTTAATGTGAGCAAATGGCAACTTGAATTGCCAAGGAAATGCAGTCAAGAACACTGATGTATACAGCCCCGAGGCAGCATGTGTTCAATCTGGCCTTGTTCATCGATTTCATTCCTGGTAGTAAATATGTATTTATAACAACTGCCGTGTTAGTCTTTCTTGTCGGCAGAAGTGTTGGAATTGTTTTGGTGGGATGCTGATAGGCGGCTGAGCCGTATTTCCTCCAGCACCAGTTCTTCGTCAAGGCAGGCTGCATTTGTGTGGTGTTAATAGAATATGGATGAGCCCTAAGAGACCGGTGGAAATTATCACCCCAATAGTGGTTTCCCCCCTCCCACCCGATCATAGAGTTGTGATTCAGATCCTACCATGAATGCTCATGACTAAAGCAAATGCTAGAACGGGATGTCAAACCAGTCTTAGCCAACAAGCGATGGAGGAGGGGTTTCTTGCGTTCAGCATAATTCCGGGACATTATGTTTCTCTGGTGCTATGGATCCTAGGATGTAGGAGAGCAGTGCAGATGGATCCACTGTTCTCCTGGCTGGAAATTGGGAAGTAGTAAGTCTGTGCGTAGAAGTCTGGTGACTGCCTAAATGACGCAGTCGGTTTGGCCTTGAGAGAGGGGGACAGATAGCAGAGAGCCTGTACACACACACGTTCCAAAAGGATGCTAGAATGTTTGTAACTTTCTTTTATGCAGGGAGAAGGAGGGAGAGAGGAGGGGGGGGAATGGGGGAAAACTGAGCTTATAAATAAACGCTGGGAAGCCGAGAGGTTTCAGTCAGTTCCTGCAGACTTGTGTCCTGTCATCTTTGCATCGCGTGAACCCTGCACCCACACTACACTAGGAGGCCAACCTAAGCTGATGGCTTGTTATGAGATCCCAAATGGATAACCTGGACTTCACACATGAAGTTGCCTTATACTAAATCAGACCATTGGTCAATCAGTCAATATTGTCTACTCAGACTGCCAGCCAGCTCTCCAGGGTCTCAGGTGGAGGTCTTTCATATCACCTACTGCCCGGTCCTTTAACTGGAGATGCTGGGGATTGAACCTGGGACCCTCTGCACGCCAAGCGGATGGTCTACTGCTGAGCCATGGCCCCTCCACATCATTAAAGGAAACTTGAGGCCCTGTGAACCCTTGAAGGTTATTTTTGTCTGATTGGCCTGGAATCCAACCTTCAGCAGAGCTAGCAACGCTGCCAAGACACAGTCATGAACCAAGACTACTATTAGTGAATGTAGTGAAGAAGTATGATTGGTTGAGCAGCATTGAAAGGCAGTAAGAATCTTCGAGAAACTGACACAGGACTAGCGGCTGTGCTGTCTGCTAAAGGAGGGGATTTGGCTCTGCTCTGCTGGGTATTCAAAAAAGAGTATCACAAAGTTGTAACTCTCTAATACCATTTCTTTCTCCCTCATCCAGGGGAAGGTGGACCCTGCGTGCTGCCCTTGGATCTTCTCATTGCTTGGAAGTGGTGATTTTGTTCATGTGCAGAGACCATCTTCCATAACTGTGTTTTTCATATATCATTCTCTACCATTGTATGATATGCATATATGAAACAAATGTGTATATTATAGCATGCAATAGTTGGGTTTTTCCCCCCTCTTTGAACAAATCCTCAATATAGAGTCAGCGTTTTTGGTGGGAATCCCAAAGATGAAAGCACAGTAGAAAGAAAGGTGGTACACATCCTGAAGTTAATAGAACAAAGTTTGAGTCCAGTGGCACCTTTAAGACCCACAAAGTTTAATTCTGGGTGTGAGCTTTCATGTGTATGCACAGTTCTTCGGATACATTGAAACAGACTTCCTCAAGCCTTACATATGGGGTGGAGGTAGGGCTGCCAAGCCGCGGCGGGGGATCCGTGTTTCTTCACAGGATCCCTGCCACGGGGGACAGCGATACGCGTTGCACCGCCGTCGCTAGGATATGACGCCACGTGTCGCTCTGGCCATGGGGCTGTTTGGAGTCCCATTGCCAGAGCGACGCATAGCGTTACATCCTGGCGACGGCGGTGCAATGCATATCGCTGTCCCCCGCGGCAGGGATCCTGTGAAGACGCATGGATCCCCCACCGCGGCTTGGCAGCCCTAGGTGGAGGTTTAGTTGCCAGGAAGGGTGAGTTAGAGTCAAGATGCATGCATGACCGTATGACATTCTGCTCTGCTGAAGCACCACCCTCCCCAGGATCTACCTCCAAATCTTTAGGAATTTCCCAACTCGGAGTTGGCAACCATAGTTATGCACCAGAACACTAGCTGCTAGGGAGACCAGCAGTCGGGGATGGGGGTTAATTTCCATGCCCAGCTTGCAGGGTCTTCTGTGAGCAGTCCAAAATAACAAGATGCTGGACTCCATGGACGGTCATCTGATCTAGTTGGACTCTTGTGTGGCTGCAGGTAAAACACAGTGTTCAGTTCCAGTTGATGTATCTCCAAAAGGTATTTTAACACTCAAAAAGCTGCTGACGAGGATAACTGAAATACAGGATTGCAGCACCACCTGTAAGAGGAAAGGCTAAGGAGTTTGAGACATTTTATTTGAGAGAAGAGATGCTGGGGAGGGCAGGGTATGAGTCAGGTTTATTTACTTAGATAATTTATATGCTAATTTCTTTAGGGCCCTGCTTGAAGTGACTCACAATGGGGAGACACAAAGAATACAATAGCTCAAAACAGAATAGAACAACATGGTTAGTGTCCTAAAACAGCCATCAGGTGAAAGCACCACCATTAAAAAACACGAGGTTGCCACTAAAATTTTGTTTGCTATTTCCCTGACATTACCTGACTGACATCTGTTGATTTCCCTGACCACCATTCAAAAATTGCCCCAAGTTAAAAAATGCATAGGTTACTTTACATTAAATAAAGCTTTTATTAAACACAAGTACTAAAATGGGAAAAAAACCCAACAACATTGGTTAAGATAAGAGCTTCAATATGAGCTTCTTTAAAGGTTGATTGTTACCTGAAAACATCTGTTTTGAAAATGCATGAAAATCAGACAGAGATGGAACTTCAATACATATGATCTCTTAACATTAACAAGTGACAGAACATTTTTGTTCTTATTTTAAAACAATGCTAAAAATTATATACATTTCAATGAATAGTCGTAAACAATGGCTTCACTGAAGCCAGAACATGTAACTGAGTTGTGAATTTGCAGCTAAAAGTCAAGTTGGAAAACCCACATTAAATATAGGGTTACCAGATGTCCTCTTTTGGATGCTTAAAAAAACCCTGATGAAAATGTCATCTTTTTAGGTTGGAAGGTTAGGAATATTCCTAGTTAGTAGTAATTATCACAGCTTAAATAACAGGGATATTTAGAATAAGATTTGTCTTGATCACTTGTTTGAAGTAGTCAATCAGGAAATATATTCTCTTTTTTTGCTTTTCAAAATATGGTAACCTAACAATATACAGCTATCGCTTCTGGTTTTGTCATTTCGTTCGGCGGCTCCCTTAGCTTCTGATCAGTTGTTTCTTCTTCCATTCTGCCTTCTTTTCTGTCTTTTTATTGATTAGCATTTTCAAGGTCTTTGACTTGTCCTTCATGTTTTTTCTTTTTTCCAGTGTTTCTTCTTGTGGCTTACAGCGTTTAACCTCTTAAGGACGCCGTGTATTGTGTGCAACGCACTCCTATCAATTACAATAAATTCAAGTACTCCAGAATTCAGGTCAATATCATACACCTGCCACTGACAGACAACAGTTTCTTCATGCAAATTCTCTATTAGCACCAACTTGTTTACTGAAAATCCACTTTCAACTGAAGAGTTACCATGAGAAGATAGATCAAGGTGGGCAGCCGTGTTGGTCTGAAGCAACAGAACAAAGTTAGAGGCCAGGGGCACCTTTAAGACCAACAAAGTTTGATTCAAGGTGTCAGCTTTCATGTGCATGCACACTTTGTCAGATGATGAAATGGAATTACAGATCATAGTTGTATGTATAGTTGGTTTATTAAATTAGCATGCAAAATAGTGAGAATATTTTTTTAAACAGATCAAAAGAATGTCAAGCTGTTTTCTGGTTATAATCTGTTTTGGTTCAACTGGGGAGGGAGGGAACAGCATCTCCCTTATAAATAAAAGCCGAATGGTGGTGGCACTTCTCTAGAACATTCCGCACGCTCCAAAATCAGTTCGCTCTCTGATCTGTCATTCAGAGGGTCTCCCTATCCACTGGCTGCTTTGCCTGAGTCCTGCCTCCAACATTCTAAACATTTTGCTCTTCCTCTCCCCTCCACAGCCAGTCAGAACACAGAGGTTATTTGCATATGCAGCCTCATTGGCCTCTGCCTCGGAACACAGAGTTCGTTTGCATATGCGACTTGATTGGCTTTTGCCTCTAACATTCTAAACAGTTTGCTCTTCTGAGGTAAAATGTGCCCAATCTCCAGGTGAGGGCTGGAGATCACTCAGAATTCCAACTGCTTTCCAGATGGCAGAGATCAGTTCCCCTGGAGAAAATGGTGGGCTCTGTATCCTTATATGCTGCTGAGGTGGCCCCCATATGACAGCCAATGTGACATAGCAGTCAGGGCTTCAGAGCACGGGAGAGGCTGCAGGTGTGTGGGGGGTGGAAAGCTGAAGAGTGAGGGGGAAATAAAGGTAGGTTGATGATTGGCTGGGAAGGAGATAGGGTTGCCAACTCCAGGTGGGAAATTCCTGGAGATATGAGGGAGCCTGGAGAGGGTGAGTTTTCAGGAGGCGTGGGACCTTGGACAGGCCATAGACTCCACCCTCCAAACCAACTATTCCCTTCTGGGGAACCATCGTTGCCAATCTCCAGGTGAGGGCTGGATATCACTCAAAATTACAACTCTTCTTTAGGTAGCAGAGATCAGTTCCTCTGGAGAAAATGGTGGACTCAGTGTCATTATATGCTGCTGAGGTCGCCACAGCAAATTGACACTGAGTGTCCAAGGCTGGGGCACCCGCCCAGAGCCTCTTTTTAGAGGCCGTTGTATTTATTTCCACAACAGGCCTTTTTCCTAGTAGGTAATAAATATGTTAGAACTGGAGACTGATGTGTCCTAATTTGTGAGAATCCCGTCCTTAGATCCCCATCCATCTCCTCTCTAGCATGGAGGTGAACCTTACAGCATCTTGGCTGTGCAGAGTATTTTCCTTGTCCCCAAAACAGAGAACTACATTTAAAGCTACCATTCCAAATTACTTTGTTTGGTGCAGTGGTTTAGTGTGTGGACTCTAATCTGGGAGAACCGGGTTTGATTCCCCACTCCTCCACTTGCACCTGCTGATGTGACCTTGGGTCAGTCACAAGCTCTGGCACAGCTGTCCTTGAAAAAGAGCAGTTTGTGTCAGAGTTCTCTCAGCCCCACCCACCTCACAGGGTGTCTGTTGTGGGGAGGGGAAGAGAAAGGAGTTTGTAAGCCGCTCTGAGACTCCAAGTGAAGGGCGGGGTATAAATCCAATCTCTTCTTCTTCTTCTTCTTTACATATTCAATTATATTCTTATTTTTTAAGAGCAGTAATTGCATTACAATCACTATTATACTATAAAGAAAGAAAGAAAGAAAGAAAGAAAGAAAGAAAGAAAGAAAGAAAGAAAGAAAGAAAGAAAGAAAGAAAGAAAGAAAGAGCCCTACTTGGTGAGAATACATATGTGAGGATTGAATGAGTTAGCATATGAAATAGGGTAAGAAACCAATATCCCTATTAAGTCCGAGTGTTTGTTCTGAGTGTTGTAAGCTATTTCTCTTTCCATTCTGTTCCTGAAGTTTCTTTACAATAAAACAGCTACTTTGAGGTTAGCCACTGAATGCCCTGGAAGGTTGCCCTACAGCTTTCTCAGTCTTCTGATTCCTGATGTCAGATTTGTGTCCATTTATCCTTTGGCGTAGGGTTTGTCCTATTTGTCCTATGTAGAGAGCCGAACAGCAATGCTGGCATTTAACGGCATATACAGTGTTAGAAGATGAGAAAGTGAATGCACCTGAGATGGTGTAGTTGGTGTTGTTGGGTCCAGTGACTGTGTTGGCAGAGTATATGTGGGAGCAAAGTTAGCATCTGAGTTTATTGCAAGCTCTGGTACCAGTGTCCATGTTCAAATTAGATGTTGGGTTATTGTGGGTGAGGAGTTGTTTGAGATTGGGGGGTTGTCTGTGCACAAGAAAAGGTTTACCTCCCAGTATTTGTGAAAGAGAACTGTCATTATCCAGTAGAGGTTGTAAGTCATTGATGCGTTGAACTGTTCCATTTCATCATCTGACAAAGTGCAAAGCTCACATCTTGAATAAAACTTTGTTGTTCTTAAAGGTGCTATTGGACTCTACCATGAGAGAAGGTGAGGCACATCTTGATGATATTCCACAGGACTGAGAAATTCTTGTTGGCCATCAAAATACCACTGTAAAATGTGTCCAGTTGAACTTCAGCATCTTGGCTTACCAGGTATGCTTGAAACTGAGCCTTGAATTCATCATGGGCAGCTGTGGTTAAAGGAGTGTATTGCTGCTTTGATTTTCCAGCTCTTGTGCCATTGATTAGATTTGCTGCATCATGTAGAAGTTCAAGTGCGGTCCCTGTTCTGGTGATTCCAACAGATGATTTGTGTACCGAGTGAAAGCTAAAAAGGTAAAGGTTTCCATTGCTCGGAACCAGTCAAATCCGACTCTAGGAGGTGGTGCTCATCTCCATTTCCAAGCCAAAGAGCCAGTGCTGTCCGAAGACTTCTCCGTGGTCATGTGGCCAGCATGACTAAACGCTGAGGCACACGGAATGCTGTTACCTTCCCATCAAACCGATAATAAGCCAGAAACCATCTTGAATTTCAAAGGGCTTCTCTCAATGGTGCCACTGGACTCAAACTTTGTTCTGTTGCTTCAGACAAACACAGCTACCCACCTGAATGCTCCTACTATGTTTCGACGTACTAGGAAAAATTCACCCACCGGATGCTCACTTAATTTAGTTTCTTTTATGAGCTTCTTTGCTGCAAAGCCAATTCCAATCTTGCTTCGGTCAAGTAGGTTCTTGGACAGTTTCATGTCAGTGGTTAACAACCGTGAACCACGGATTTTATGCAATGAGTCATTAGCTTTCTGATCAGTTCAAGAAAGCTCTTTGTACAAAAAAAAAGGTACCAGTGGTTTTTGGCTTTGAAAACATTGTAGAAATGCTTTGCACTCTCCAACAATTGTTCTCTTGAATGCCATTTTACTAGGGTTATACATATTATGAAAAGCAAAAATGAGGACATATTTCCCAACTGACTACTTCAAACAAGTGACGATCACTCTGACAAATCTAATTTTAAATACCCTCTTTAAGCTGTGGTCATTGCTACTAGCTAGGAATAGGCGTAATCTTTGTGGGGGCGGCGGGGCGTGAGCCCCCGCCGAAATTTTCAGGAAGGTGCTCAGCCTCCCCCGGGAACCACCCTTGCTCCTAGCAAAGCAATGCCTCTGGCCCAGCCCCAGCCCCCCTTGGGAAATTGGAAAGTCTACACCCTTTTGAGCCCAAAGAAGATGGACATTTAAAAGACATCCAGTAACCCTCCATTTTTACAATTCACGAGTGGCTCTGGCATTGCACTTAATCCATCTGACCCTTTTTAATCACCTTATTCAAAGCTTTATCAACACAGTTAACAAATGTCTGGCGCTGTTTCAGCAGAAGGTCAGAGACGTATGGTGCCAAGCCGAGCACTACAACATATGTTTCTTTTGTGTTCTTTCACCAGGATGAAACTCATAAGAACATAAGAGAAGACAATGTTGGATCAGGCCAATGGCCCATCTAGTCCAACACTCTGTGTCACACAGTGGCCAAAAATACCAGGTGCCATCAGGAGGTCCACCAGTGGGGCAAGAGACTCTTGGGCTATTTGGCTATCTGAGAACATTCACTTGGATAGCTCACTGATGTTGTTGCAAGAGTTAAATGACATTGCTTCCATCACTAACTACAAAAGCCCACAGGCACTCTGCCGTCCTAACAGTCTTTGATTACAGAGGCAGCCACACTGGTTTGTGTAGCAGGCACTTCTTTGCATTTTTCATCACCCTGAACGTGCTTTGCAGAGTGTTTTCAGAGCTGCTCTCTTCCTCCGCTGTTTAACCTTTAACCTTGTACGTAAGGTAAATGTAGTACTTGCAGGAATGTTCTATTCCAGTGGATAATTTACAGGTTAAATGCATTGTGTAACTATCTTGGAGACAGCTCAAGATGGGTAGACCTGTAGCAGTAGAAAAGAGCAAGAGTCCAGTAGCATCTTAAAGACTAGTCAGTGCCAAGATATTTCAGTGCAAAGTCTGATGTCTATTTTACATAGACATGAAATACTTACCATCACCTTCAGGCAAAGAACCTCAGATGACTTAAACATAATGCTCAGTGAACTAGAAATGATTGCTTTCTTGAACCTCATAGAAAACTGGCTTGATAACTTTCTTCTGTTGGCTATTTTTGACCTCTTCCTTATGCAAAGTGAACATCTAATGACAAAAATGCAGCAATTTCCTTTGTGCAGAAGTAGAGGTGAGAGGTCCCTATGCTAAATAAATGTTCCCCATTACTGTTTTTTAAAAAATAATAGTTTAAAATACTTTTCCTTTTATTTTTTTTATTCCCCCCCCCGGAGGGGATTTTTTATTGGTTTTTTAATTGGACTACAAACTACAAAGAGCCGGAAGGACAGAGCTGCAGCCGCGCCGGAGCGCGCCGCACGTCGGAGGGGCCAGCTAACCCACCGCAGGAGTGACCATTGAAATGGAGCCAGAAGACAGCCGAGAGACATCGAGCCGGGGAACGCCGACCCGAAGACCGTCCGGTACCTCCACTGGGTGCTGATAGGGACTGCCCCCCACCCTGTGTTCTGTGGCCATAGATTAGGTATGAGATTCAAAGTGTAAGCCGCTCAGAGACCCCTTAGCGGGGGTTGGAGCGGGGTAATAAATCGAACGATAAATAAAATAAATAAAAAATAAGGGAAGGGAACTACGATTAAGGAGAAAGTAAAGATACCCACTACTAACTAAAATCCCAAGAGAAGGAGATCATTAAAACAGCTTAAGTACAAAATTATTCCTTAAATCGCTGATATCTTTTGAACTTAGTCAGACATGCTAAAATATCTTTTAACACTTAAATTTAACTGTTAGAGAGAAACACCAGAGCATCCCATTATTAAAAACCGTGTTTTCAAAGGCACAATTCAGAGTCCTTCAGCCTTCATTTTTTCTTTTCTTGTCTTTTCCTCAGTTTATATGGACTTTTAGGGGCAGCCGCCCCTTTTTCAGAAAGAGAGTCCTCTCCACTGGACTTACTGTCCTTCTCCTCTTTATCCACCTCCTCTGGCTCGCCCAACTGGATTCTCAAAAAGTCCCGTGCTTTGGAAACAATCTTTTCTTTTTTATCCTGAAGTTTGAAGGTTACGCCCTCTGGATATAACCACCTGTAGCTAATTGCATTTGTTTGAAGAAAAATAATTAAATCTTTATATTTATTTGTCTTATTTCAAATGGAATGTCTTTCAGAATCCTGATGGTACTGTCCCCAATTTTCAAGGGTGTCCCCGTCGTCGCTTTCAGGATAGAATTCCTCACGTGCCTCTTCGAGAATCTCATTACTATTTCCCCAGGCAGATTATTCTTCTTTATGTATACGGAATAGGACCTGTAGGCCACATCCATTTCACTCATAAGATACTCCGCCTTCAAATCTGTCACTGGGGTTAATGCATCGCTCATCACTTGCTTCAGATTCTTGCCTTTAAATTCTGGGACACCTTGGAATCGAAGGACCAAGTTTGCCTTTTCCATTTTTAGCTTTAAAAGTTGTTCTTCTGTAGAAATTTGCTTCTTTTCCAATCTTTGCACCTTTTTCTTCACCTTTTGGGTACTGGCGTCAACTTCTTTCACTTTCTCAGCTGTTTGCTCCGTGATTTTAAGAGTCTCATTAAATTGAAGCTGCTGAGTAGTGATGCTTTGGTTCATCATTGACAGCTGTTCCTTGAGATTAGTCATCTGGTCCAGCAGGGGGCACAGGGATTCTGCCAACGTTTTAGCCAACTCGGTGGTTGCTTCCGGACGAGGGCTCCCAACTACTTTTGCTGTTGAAAGTTTTTCTTTCTCAGTCCTCTTCCCCACCATCTTTATGGATTGTTTACTTTCCGAAGATTTGCTAAAGTCTCTGAATATACGCTCATACGCGCCCTGGTAAGTCTCTCTCAACAGATTTCAGCGTTTTTGCTTCCGCTCCCCCCTCTGGTCTCGCATTTAAATTCGTGCGCTTGGGAGGCCTCCCCCCACTCGCTTTCTTTCCTAGTCCTTGGGGTGGGAGCTTTCTTTTTAAAATGTCAATTACGCTCTAATCTGACTCACAGTTCATAATCGGTCTTGCGACCTCGCTGTAGCTCCGTTTAAATTGCTCGATCTCCAGCGCTTGTCCCAGTCAGTGTCACTAGTTCCATACGGACACACAGCAGGAGGACCGTCAGGATGGAGAAGCGCCTCGATTCCCCAGCATCGCGCTGGCGAAGAGGCCACCTCTCAAAAGTCCCATGGCTAGGAGCCTTTCAACCAGGCTCCGGGGGGGGGGGGTTAGCGAGATGTCGCCCCCCCCTTTCTGCAGGTGTGCAGATTTCATCCCCGGGAGGTCCGGGAGATGAGTCTGCTCAGTGTGTCGCCATAAACCGGAAGTCATACCTTTCCTTTTATTAACATTGTTTTGCATTATAAGGTCTGATTTCTAAACCCATCTCACATTTACTGCCGAGAGTAGTATTGTGACATTACTGGACTTTACAGCTGGCTAGAAGAAAAAAATGCACAATCTGCTGACCTGTCAAAATATTCCCATCTTTGAATCAACTGAAACTGATTAGTTTGAATAATAACAACTTGCAAGCCAGTCAGCTTCTCCATAAAATAATGCTATCTCTTACAACTTCATTTCATTGTTTTACTGTTAACAACCATCACCCAATTAAAAAAAAAATCAAAATCATATAATCAAATAATGGAGTATGTGTGCTCCGTTATATTACATTTGTATCCTACCACATCTCTACTTCAGTTGCCTGAAGTCTAGAGTGTCCTCTTGCAGTGGCCTTTCAAAAGTATGTCTTAATCGCATTTTCTCTGACTTTTGAACCATTTGCCCAACTTTCCTTGGCCAGTAACCATTTCCCTGACTTTCCGGAAACTGGTAGCCCTGAAAGAGCTCAAAAAGATGAACTACTTAAAAGCTCAGGTAATTTTTTTAAAAAAAAATTGACATAGTGTCTAAAGGACTGTGAAATAGGTACCAGGTATTTCATATATACCCCACTCCCCCACCCCCATGGGGGCTCAAAACAGCTCACATCATTCTCCTCACCTCCATTTTATCCTCAAAACAACCCTGCGAGGTTGGTTAGGCTCACACTGTATAACTGTCCCAAGGTTACCCGGCAGGCTTCCTTGGCAGAGCAGGGATTCGAACCTGGGTCTCCCCCATTCTAACCACTATACCACACTGGCTGGGGGAAGGGCGTTCAAAAGAGGAGGCATCCCCACTGTGAAAGCCCCATCTCTGATCACAATATGTTTACTCTCTGCTAGCAGGGGTATGGAAACTGGAACATGGGAAAGAGGGTCTCTCAGCTGGAAGGCTGAGCAGTAAGGTATGGTTAAGTTTCCCCCTATAACACTCACACTCGAGGGAGTGGCGTGAGCACCAAATGAAGTTTCTAGGGAGTATGTTTTAGACCAGGCGGAAAAGCAGGAGCAAATTGACAAAATAGAGACTGGGGTTGCCAACTTCTAGGTGGAGCTTGGGAAACTCCCGGAATTACCCGAGGGAGATCAGTTCCCCTGGAGGAAATGTGTCTGCTTTGGAAGGTGGGCACTGTGGCGATATATATATATATAGGCGATATATATTTATAGGTTTGATTTATACCCCGCCCTCCCCGCTGCGCGGGCTCAGGGCGGCTTACAATCAGGCACAGGCCAGTATCAAATATAAAACATTTTAAAAACTATTTAAAATCTCTACAGTACAATAACAATATTGTTAACAAAAGTGCTCTGATCTTCCACAAGATGGCATATTGCAACTGCTCTGCCAACTCGGTGGCGTCGGTTCCGGGAAACACTGGTGTTCTCTCTTCCAGGGCCAGGTTATGATGGTAATGGCGGCTCCTACTCATACGCCTGGCAGAAGAGCTCCGTCTTACAGGCCCTGCGGAACTGTGCAAGGTCCCGCAGGGCCCGGATCTCCTCCGGGAGCTCGTTCCACCAGGTAGGAGCTGCCACCGAAAAAGCCCTGGTCCTGGTAGCGGCCAGCCTGACCTCTTTGGGGCCTGGCATTGCCAGGAGGTGTTGGGTCCCCGACCGTAGTGCTCACGGGGGAACATATGGGGAAAGGCGGTCCCTTAGGTACGCTGGGTCCCTTAGGTACCCCGCTGAGGTCCCTTCCCTTCTCAAACCCCTCCATCCCCAGCCCCCCCCCCCCAAATCTCCAGGGATCTCCCAACCCAGACCTGGCAACCATACATGAGAGCCATGAAGGCCTAGTAGATAAGACAACGAAATGGCCAGTTTGGTGTAGTGGTGAAGAGCACGGACTCTGACCTGGGAAAACCGGGTTTGATTCCCCACTCCTCCACTTGCACCTGCTGGATGACCTTGGGCAAGGCATAGTTCTGTCAGGGCTGTTCTTGAGAAAGAGCAGTTTCTGTCAGAGCTCTCTCAGCCTCACCTGCCTCACAGGGCGTCTGTTGGGAGGGGAAGGGAAAGGAGTTTGTAAGCCGCTCTGAGACTCCTTTGGGTGGTGAAGGGCAGGGTATGAATCCAGTCTCTTCTCTTCTTCATCTGTGTTGATGCAGAAACCAAATGCCTGTTCCTGGGCAGGAGAAACAAACTGGGGAAACCTTTGCCCTTCCGGATGGCCACAGGACGCTAGAATGGATGGGCCACTGGGTCTGATCCAGCAGGCCTCTTTTGCAGTACCCCTCCCAGCTGCAGCAACAGGCGTAAGGGTTCTTCGGATTACCAACTTCCAAGATCAGTTTCCCTGGAGAAAACGGCTGCTTTAGAGGGTGGACCCTTAGGCCTTATACCTAGGGTTGCCAGGCCCCCCGTGGCCACTGGTGTGGGGTGGGGGGTAGGGTTGCCAGATCCAGGCTGGGAAACTCCTGGAGATTTGGGGGTGGAGCCTGGGGTACAATGCCAATGGGTACAATTGCCAGAGAGTCCACCCTCCAAGGCATCCATTTTCTCCAGCGGGACTTATGTATTGAGCCTGAAACAGTACCTGGAACTGGTCGAGCTTGTTCCTCCAGAACAATAGCTGACCAGGATCCTGGAGTTGACCAGTTGAAAAGTAGTGTAATGTAAATAGCCTATCCTTGGTAGTGGAGGGTGTTTGGGTGTGGTGTTTGCATGCTTTAAAACCAGGCAGCAGCCTTGGAGTTGTCTCTTTGGTATGCCTGAAATCACTTAATAAACTAGAGCTGATTCACTGCAATGCGTCCAGAACTCAGTATTTAACAGAACTGACGTCTGCAGTCTGGAGATGAGCGGTAATTCCGGACTGGCATCCCTATACCCTGCTGAGGTCCCTCTCCATTGCAAACTCCATTTAACCCTCTAAAGCAGCCATTTTCCTTCAGGGGAACTGAACTCCACAGTCTAGCTGTCATTCCTTGAGTTCCTAACCTCCAGGAGGTGGCTGGAGATCTCCAGGAATGACAACTCGTCTCCACAGTACAGAATTCAGTTCCCCTGGAGAAAATGGTTGCTTTGGAGACCAACCTCTATGGCATTATGCCCCACCAAAGTCCTTCCTTAGCCCCCCCCCCAAAAAAAAATCCAGGTGTTTCCTAACTCAGACCTGGCAACCCTAACCTCATCCCCAAATCTGCAGGAATCCTGAACGCAGCAACCCAATTTGGGAGATCTCCAGGCTTCACCCGGAGGTTGGCAACTTTTCTCCTCTGCCCTTTGAAGCCGCTTTTATCGCGGGGGTGGGGGAGGGAAAGGACCTGGCCCCGCGCACGCGCAGCACGAAGTGCAAACGGCAGCGGGCGGGAGAATCTCGCTCGCGCTCCCCAACGGCCGCCGACGCCGGACCTGCCCAAGAGGCGCGAGTCTCTCGCGCGCCCCTCCCCCTCGCGCCCTTCTTCTGACGTCACTCGAGGAAGACGAACAAGAAGCCACCATGTCGGACGCGGCAGATTCGCCATAATCGGTTTGCCCGCCGCGGTTTTTCCACCCCCCCCCCTCGGACGCCATTTAATAATTATTATTAATATGATATGATAACCCGAGATTATTATTTTTGTCCCCTCAGGGACTTCTTCTCACACTCGTGTCGCGAGAGGCACGGAAGTGTGTGTGTGGGGGGGGTTGTGTGGCGGTTTCTTCAGGGACGAAAGTGCTTTTTTAAGAAGACACTTTTAAATTATTTTTAAAAGATTTATTTTTTATTTTTAAACGCGCCGCCCGCCTCCTCCTGCCCTCCTGCTGTCCCACTATGGAGGCACCCTCGGCAGGTGAGTGGGGAGGTGGGGGGAGGGGCGCCTCGGGGGCCTGTCGTGTGGAGGGGAGGGAACGGGGAAGTTGAGCGGACGGACCGGACGTGACGCTACAAGGCGGGCCACAAATGGAGACACGCTAGGGTGACGCGAGAGCCTGGACTTCCGGTGACCTCTCGGGGCGCCACGCGAGGGCCAATGAGCTCAGGCTTGCTTTTGCTCTAGGCGCTGCCGTCTTTTTGCTAAAGGCTCCTCACCCTCCCACTCCGCTTCGAGGCCGGAAAGGCGTAGCCTTATTGACCATAATTATTGTGTCGAAACTTCCGGCTCCATATCGATTGTGGAGGTAGCCTACGCGGAGAACTAGGGCGAACCGCCTTGAATAGTAGAGAGGAGTGGGTGGTCTCTTGCCACGCATATGGCGGCGGTGGAGCTCAGAATCGGAAGTGAGGGCTCCCTGCAGCTTGGAACTGGGTCTCTTTCCGGCAAGAAACTCGCTTCGCGTTAGGAGGATGCAGCCGCGGCGCTGTCAGTGATCTTAGCTGCCGGTGCGGTTCACCTTGGCCGTCCTAATGTCCTTTTTTCTTAGACTCCTAGAATCATAGAGTTGGATGGGACCTGCAGGGTCATGTAGTCCAACCCCTTGTGCAAGGCAGGAAATTCACAAATACCTCCTCCTCCCCCCCCCCTCCATGCCCAGAAGATGACAATAAACCTCCAGGATCCAAACTGGCCTGGAGAAAAATTGCTTCCTGACCCCAAACTGGTGATCAGCATTTCCCTGGGCGTGTAAGAAAGGGCCACAAGAACTAAGCACTGACGCAACCCTTCCTGCCTTCCCTTCTCCTGATATGCCTAAATTCACAGAATCAGCATTGCTGTCAGGTGGCCATCTAGCCTCTGAAAACCTCCAAAGGAGGAGAGCCCATCAGCTCCCCAGGAAGCCTCTTCCACTTCCTTTAAGTTGCTCTCACTTAAAACCTCAGAAGGCAGAGAGATTAGCTGCTCAAATGCCATGCTCGTTATCAGTAATAACACTACTGATTATATTAATACTCTTATGACTTATAATAATGCGCAGGGCTCTTTTTGTAGTAGGAACCCCTTTGCATATTAGGCGACACACCCCTGATGTAGCCAATCCTCCAAGAGATGACAGTAGCCCCTGTAAGAAGAGCTCTGTAAGCTCTTGGAGGATTGGCTACATTAGGGGTGTGTCGCTTAATATGCAAAGGAGTTCCTGCTACAAAAATAGCCCACCGCCTTATGGGTGGGTAAAAGCTTCTCTGCTCTTTTTTCCTATAGTCTGTTCTAACAGCTTTGTGAGGTACACCTGAGGGTTTTCAATTTTTTCCAGGAGAAAGAAGTGAAATCCCTGGAAGGGAGCGCAAAGCTAGCTAACCTTTTTAGGGTTTGTTTATTCATTATATCCCGCCTTTCTCCCCAGTGGGCACCCAGAGTGGCTTTGATTATCCCCCTCACCTCTGTTTTATCCTCACAACAGCCCTGTGAGGTAGGATAGGCTGAGAGCGTGTGACTGGCCCAAGGTCACCCAGCAAGCTTCTGTGGCAGAGTGGGGATTTGAACCTGGGTTTCCCAGATCCTGGTCCAACACTTTAAGCGCTACACCATGCTGAATGCTATAAAGTCTGGTACCAGTTCTGATTTTTCAGGTACCCTTCCTCTAGGTGGGACCTGGAGATCTCCTGGAATTATGACTGATTTCCAGTCTGCAGAGATTGGTCCCCTTGGAGAAAACAGCTGCTTTGGAGGGTGGACTCTATGGTGCTATACACAGCTGAGGTTCCTCCCCTTTGCAAACTCCCAACCTCTCCAAGCTTCACCCCCAAATCTCCAGGAATTTCTCTACCAGGAATGGGCAACCCTACCCTAACTTCTTCATTTTCTGTTTATTACAATACACATGTGCCATTTTTCTTCTTCACACATGGCCCAGCTCTTCGTTTCCAGTCCCCGCATCTGCTCTTCTCTCAGATGTCGCACTCCGCTTCTTTGCTTGCTTAGTCCCCTTTTTGTCTTGTCCTTCCTTTGAGAAAGGCAGGGCAGCGTCCATGATTCTTCTTCCCCCATGTTATCATCACCAGGGCTATTTGTGGGCAGGAACGCACAGGAACGGAGTTCCGGCTGGCTCCTAAGTTGGCCACGCCCAGCAGGAACTCATTAGCATAATAGGCCACACCCAACAGCAGAAACTCATTAGGACTGGCTACATTCGGGGTGTGTGGCCTAACATGCAAAGGGTTCCTGCTACAAAAAAAAGCTCTGGGTTTTGACAACAAACAAGGTAAACAGAATAAGAAGCAAAAGGTGGGTGTGGCTGGATGACCACACTTCTGGTAACATGGGGGTGCGGCCTAACATGCTGTGCTGTCAGGGTGTGGCCTACCATGCTAATGAGTTTCTGCTGTTGGGTGTGGCCTGTTATGCTAATGAGTTCCTGCTGGTTTTAATCTACAAAAAAAGCCCTGATCATCACAGTGTCTCTGTGAGGTCGGTTAAACTGCCGGTGGACTTGGCTGAGTGGAGATTTGATGCCCAAGCAGCCTAGCCTTAGTATAGTGCACTAAGTGCTACCGTATACTGGTTCTCAGCCAGTGGTATGGCAAAGTGTCCATGTGGTATAGTGCTTAGAGTGTTGGATACACCACACTACCCTGACCTGGATAGCCCAGGCTAGTCAGATCTCGGAAGCTAAGCAGGGTCGCCCCTGGCTAGTATTTGGATGGGTGACCTCCAAGGAATACCAGGGGCATGACACAGAGGCAGCCAATGGCAAACCACCTCTGAAACGTCTCTTGCCCAGGCCTGTAGCTACGGCGGGGCTTTTGGGGGCTCCTCCCCCTTTCTTAAAGGCACAGCCTTAGAAGAATTTCTCCTGTAAATGCTTTTTTCAGTCATTTTAATATATATATTTTAAAAGTCATGTGCTCCTTTAAGCAGAGTGGGGTGCTGTAGTTGACTAATTCGGGCACTGAGCAAGGGGGTTGGAGTAGGTGACCTCTAGGATCCCTTCTAACTCTGTGTCAAGAAACTGGTCTCCTTGAAGAGAGTTTTTCTGCGTAAGTCTTAGCTTTCTTAACTGTTTTAGAGTCCAGAGGCACCTTTAAGACCAAAAAAAGGTTTATTCAAGGTATGAGCTTTTGTGTGCAAAGCACACTTTTTCTTGACTATAGGAGTCATCCCCCCCGCCTGTCTCCTTGTTATCGGAATTGTTGCTTAGGCTGGCAGAAGTGATTAACTTGCAGCAGCTGAGACCTGTCATCTAAAGTGGTTGACAGCTCGCAATTCAGAGATGTATCCTGGTAACAACTTTCTATTGGCTAAATGGCTTTTCTTTCTGCACTAACTTCAGCCCCACCAGAAATGTTTTGCTCCACAAGCCACAGAATCCTGACTATGGGCCTGCTTTTGCCTTAGAAACAAGTCGAGCTCTCCACCTAGTGGTAAATAGTGCTAAAAGATCTAGAACTTTTGGCTGCCAGACAGGATCTCCTGGCTATTCTACACACAACGTCATACAATAATTAATTAGTGTTGGATAAAGACCGAGAATCCTGGGGTTCAAATTCTCTTTCAGCCATGAAGATCTCCGGGTGACCTTGGTGCAACCACTGTCTCAGCCTAACACATCTTACAGAATCTCTGTGAGGACAATATGAGGGAGAGATCCATACATGCCGACGTGAGCTACCTGGAGCAATGGAAGATTAAAAATGCTCAAGGGGGGAGCATTGGTAATCATAATACAAAATAATCATAATAATCATCAAAATCATCATAATCATCATCAATAATAAAAATCATAATCATAATTAAAATCATAAATACAGAAGGTGTAGACAAAATCGACACCTCTTGATACCAGTGCTCCCCCTAAGCTGTGGAGTCTTGTGAGCAAAAATTCTACTTTGGGGCAGTCGCACACTCTGAGCCTAACCCACCTCACAGGGTTGTTGCGACAATAAAATGGAAGGGAGGCAAATGATGAAAGCTGCTTTAGATCCTCTTTGGAGTCAAGGTGTGAATGAACAGCTGAATTCGAGTCCCGTGGCACCTTAGACACCAACAAGATTTTAGGTGTATAAGCTGTTGAGAGTCAACACTCTTCATCAGACATAAACAGAGTCAGGTATAAATTAAGTAAATAAATAATCATAAATACAGAAGTTGTAGACAAAAGTCCCATACGGGCAAATGCCTGGAGGGAGTTTTACCTCCCTTTTGGAAATCCGGACACGATGGAAGTTTTCTTCATTTCTTCAGGGAAGATGTCCATCAGTGGCTATTAGCCACAAGGTATAGAAGTCCATCGAGGTATAGAAGTCCATCAGTGGCCATTAGCCACAAGGTATAGATAGGAACTCTCAGGCTGGGGCCAGTGATGCTCTGTATTCTTGGTGCTTGGGGGGGGGCAGCAGTGGGAGGGCTTCTAGTGTCCTGGCCCCACTGCTGGACCTCCTGATGGCACCTGGTATTTCTGGCCACTGTGTGACAGAGTGTTGGACTGGATGGGCCATTGGCCTGATCCAACATTGGCTTCTCTTATTTTCTTATGTTTTTAATAGGAGCTGTCCCTGAAGTAGACCTGTTCTTGCCTCCATTGTTCTTTAAAAAAAAAAAGCTTTATTTTTTAATTCAACAATATAGCAATATTACACACTGACAATAGAATGAAGTGCAATTAACGAAGTACAGCAAAAGATAAATACGAATATCACACTTATCTTAACAGATATAAGCATTAGAACCTTCAGTACAGCATGAAAAAGGAATAATTACAATTCATTCAATGTGAGCAGAGAAGAGAGATTTGATTCTTGTCCAGTACATAACAATGATTTGAGATTCCTGACCAACATTTGTGTAACACGGGGGTACCATTTCTCTAGAAGACTGGGCTGATTTGCAGAATCTCTAGATTTATCTAAATTATTTGTAATCTTGTCCAGAATAAATAGGTCCCACAATTTTATGAACCATTCTTGCAGCGATGGAGTTGATGCAGATTCCCATGACTGAACCTAGTCTCTGTACGTAATCCTTGCATCTGCTTCTTACCTTTTACCATCCCAGGTTTGATATGATCCCTGATACCCATTTTTGCACAGGGAGGGAAAGCAGCATAATATAACCTGATCTCTGAAGCTAAGCAGGGTCGGTACTTTGAAGGAAGTCCACCAAAAGAGACTCTGCAGAGGAAGGCAGTGGCCAGCCACCTCTTCTTCTTTGGTGTAGTGGTTAGGAGCGTGGACTCTAATCTGAGAGAACTGGGTTTGATTCCCCACTCCTCCACATGCAGCTGCTGGTGTGACCTAGGGCAAGCCACAGTTCTCTCAGAGCTTTTCTCTCAAGAGCAGTTCTCAAAGAACTCTCTCAGCCCCACTTACCTCACAGGGTGTCTGTTGTGGGGAGGGGAAGGGAAAGGAGGGTGTAAGCCACTCTGAGACTCCTTCAGATAGTGAATGTTTCCTTGCTCGGGAATCTGACTCTAGGGGACAGTGCTCATCTCTGTTTCCAAGCTGAAGAGCCAGCGCTGTCTGAAGACGTTTCTGTGGTCATGTGGCCAGCATGACTAAACGCTGAGGTGCACAGAACGCTGTTACCTTCCCACTGAAGCAGTACCTATGTATCTACTTGCAATTTCTTGTTTTCAAACTCCTAGGTTGGCAGGAGCTGGGCCAGAGAAGGGAGCTCACTTCGTCACATGGCACTAGGGTCTCAAACAGCCGAGTTACCGACCTTCCAGTCTGCAGCTCAGAGTCTAAGGTCGAATCTGCGTTTGTCTTTCCCACCGGTGTCCCAGCCTTCTGACTCCGTCTTCAAAAAATCTGTCTACATTTTGTTTCGTTTTCACACCTCAACTGTGCTAGCATACTTTTGCACATCCACATATGTTTATTGCCCTTTCGTGGCGGCTCCACTATCACTTCACCTCTGCACTGCCTTCTCCAAACAACATTCAGACAAGCATAGAGAAAGACAGCGTCACAGCAGCGTGAAACTGATTTAAAAATGCAAATTCGACCTTAACCTCTGAGCCACTGCAGCCCTTCTTCCGGGTAGTGAAGGGCGGGGTATAAATCCAATCTCCTCCTCCTCCTCCTCCTCCTCTTCTTTTGCCACAACTCAAGCCACTTGTCATTAACTCTTCCTGCCTCTGTCCCTCATAGCATTGCTGTCTTGCCAATCCCATTTCCCATATGAACTTCTAACTGCAAGGGATTCTCTGGTCTGGCTTGCCCCATCTACTTTTTGTAACTGACATAGCATCTGCAGGCCCCTTCCTTGAACGTCCTTCCTTTTCTTACGCCTGTCTCTTAAAACAAAGCTGTCACAGTAACACAAGGGGGCACCAGTCCTCTTCCCACTCAGGCTTCCCTAGCACCACATTGCCGACTCGCCCTGGTTTCTTCGGCGGTGACGAGAAGCCGCTAGAGGCCGCTGTTAGTACACCAAATGCAGCTCTGTTTAAAGGCCCCTGGATGTGAGCTGAGTGCATCGATTAACTTACTTAAGCGCTTGTTTAATCACTGGCATTGTCGAATGTCTCAACTGGGGTTTTTTTAGATGATGGATTGTCTGCAAGGCAGGCAGTTAATTTCAGCACGTTCAAACCCGAAACCTCGATCTGGGTGTCTTCTCGAGCTCTTGAGAGCACTTTGGAGGGCGATAAAGGGGTGCTTTGGTGCTGCCTGGGTCCTGTTCGCAATGGGGTGCCTGCCGTCACCTCTGTCTATTGCATTTTCATCCCACTCCGTTTCCAAGTAGTTCAGGGCAGCGTACTCATTTCCTCCCTAGTAAGGATGAAGCGGCCCTGATCTGGATGGCCCCCAGGCTAGCCTGATCTCCTGAGATCTCGCACGCTCCGAAGGCTCAGCCTTTATTTTATCTATTTATGTCATTCGTATTCTGTCTTTTTCACAGGGACTTGAGATGGATTACACACATAGCCCAGGGTGGCTATGCAGAGATGGGCAGTAGCAAACCGCCCAAAGAAGGGAGCGGTGACTCACAAGAGCTCACCCCCTGCCACGGATTCTGTTAGTCTGCAAGGTGCTGCCGGACTCTTGCTCTTTTCTGCTGCTTAACCACCTCTGTTTATTTGGTGTAGTGGTTTAGTGTGCAGACTCGAATCTGGGAGAACCGGGTATGAGGAAAAGCTGAAAGAGTTGGGTCTGTTTAGCCTGGGAAAGAGAAGGCTTAGAGGGGACATGATTGCAGTCTTCAAGTATTTGAAGGGCTGTCATGTAGAAGATGGAGCGGATCTATTCTCTCTTGCTCCGGATTGCAAGACTAGATCTATTGGGTGGAAATTACAAGGCAGTCATTACCGGCTAAATATCAAGAGAAACTTCATAACTGTAAGGGTGGTTGAGCAGTGGAACAGACTGCCTCGGGAAGTGGTGGATGCTCCTTTGCTGGTCGTTTTCAAGCGGAGGCTGGATGACCATCTTTCGGGTATGTTGTAGGTATGTAAGGCTATCTTTCGGCTATGCTCCTGCCAAGTGTAGGGGGTTGGACTAGACGACCTGCAAGGTCCCTTCCAACTCTAACATTCTATGATTCCCCACTCCTCCACTTGCAGCTGCTGGATGACCTTGGGCAAGCCATGGTTCTTTCAGAGCTGTTCTTGAAAGCGCAGTCCTCGAAATAGCTCTCTCAGCCCCACCTACCTCACAGGGTGTCTGTTGTGGGGAGGGGAAGGGGAAAAGTCTGTAAGCCGCTCTGAGACGCTGAGTGAAGGGCGGGGTATAAATCCAATCTCCTCCTCCTCTTCCTCCTCTTGCCTTGACCTGCTTGGCCCAGGCTAGGCTGATCTCGAAGGATTTCGGAAGCTTAGCAGAGTCAGCCATGGTTAGTATTTGGATGGGAGACCCCCAAGGAAGACCAGAGGCAGAGGCAGGCAGTGGCAAGCCGCCTCCATTCATTTCTTTCCTTGAAAACTGGGGTAGCCATGAGCTGGCTGTGTCTTGACGGCACTTTACATACCGCACAGAGAATGAGGAGTGTCGCCGTTGGGGATACCAGCCGGTGCTTTAGGGAGCACGTGCAAAAGCACCATTAATAAGCAAAGCCCATTGCAATATTTTAAGGGAAAAGTCGTCCCAGATCTCTACACCTCTTGGTTAGTAAACCGGAAGGGGGGGAATAACTTTAATTATTATTTATATTTTATTTTATAAAAGCGTTAAACAGTTACAGAAGGATCTAACGTATCGTAATCAAATAGCATGCATAGTACATGTAAGTTTTTATGTATAATACATAAGCATAGTATTGTAATTAACTCTAAGAAAGAAATGGGGGCCCTTAACTGGAAGCCCCAGTTGATTGATCGAATGGAACTTCAGCTATTTTGATCCACTCATCTAAATTTGTAGTCTTGTCAATAATTTGTGAGTTATTGGGGGTGGGGGTGGGGGAGTCATTCTGCTGCCGGCGTGTGGATTATTATCTGACGTATAAACCATCATGCCAGTCTATCCATCACTGTCAGAACAGCGGACTCCGTATCGACGGCTGACTAGTGATTACCGCTAGCAGTTGATGGTCTGATACTTTGCTCGTGCTCGAGGCGCCCAACTTGACAAGATGCTGGGAAATCCATGATTGCATCTTCCCATTTTTTAAAGGCACATTGCGGCCACAGAGGGTCACCAAGGTGGTGGTGGTGGGGAGGAAGAGGTTCAACTCTTCCGCCGCCCTGCCGTTTTCACAGTTAGCATCCGTCAACCTCCTTTTCCCAGGTTACTGTTAGCCCTGGAAGGTAGGTCCTGGTCTTCTTCCCTAACCCGTAGCTACAGCGGGGGTTATTGGGGGCTCTGCCTCCTTCCTTAAAGGGCCAGCCCCACAAGATTTCCTTCTGAAAATGTTTTTTTTAATTATTATTTTTAAACGCTTTTTAAAAAAGGTTGTAACTAACCTCACAAATGGCAGCTGGTGTGCACTGCTGTGAAGGGGTGTGTGTGATACCAGGAAATTACTGCTGCTGCTGGAAACTTGTTGTGACTCTTCTTAGCATTTATTTATTTATTCTTTAGATTTGTATCCCGCCCTCCCCGAAGGCTCAGGGCGGCTAACAAGGGCAGAAATGCCAGATTATAACAATAAAAACAATATAACAATACAATAACATAGCATACTAGTCCAATGTTCCCTCTGAGCTGTGGAGTCTTGTGAGCAAAAATTCTACTTTGTGAGCTACTGGCATTAAAGTTGTGAGCAAGCGATTTGGCTGCTGGATAAACTAGTTTGCTCTGAAGCCCTCCTTCCTGAGCCAATACAAAAATGTGTGAGCCAGAGGCTAAAAAACTGTGAGCTAGCTCACACTAACTCAGCTTAGAGGGAACACTGCATACTACCATTAATTAAGATTAGGAAAAATAAAAATCGGTGCTCCAATACTCACTCCAAGTCATAAAACCAAGATGGTGTTCTGAAGATGTTATAACAGAACAACTACAGCATATGCCCCCACAACCCTGTCATCCACTAGGGACGTCTCGCACCCCCGATGACACCCGCACCAGCGGTGGTAGAGTGCGGTGATGGAAAGGTGTTGGTGGAATAATGGTGGCGGTGGCTCCTACTCGAAAGCCTGGCGGAAGAGTTTTGGGTGTTCGAAACATGCTATCGGCATTAGCATGACAATCGTAGTATTATGTCCACTGGGCTCAGCGGGATTTACTTAAGAGTAAATGCGGTGGCTCAGAGGCTAAGATGCTGAGCTGCAGACTGGGAGGTCTGTAGTTCGGCAGTTCGAGACTCCAGTGCCGTGTGATAGGGTGAGCTCCCGTCTCTGGCCCCAGCTCCTGCCAACCTAGCAATTTGAAAGCAAGGGATTGCAAGTAGATAAATAGGTACCACTTTGGTGGAAGGGTAACAGTGTTCCGTGTGCCTTGACATTTAGTCATGCTGGCCACATGACCACGGAAACGTCTTCGGACAGCGCTGGCTCTTCAGCTTGGAAACGGAGATGAGCACCGCCCCTAGAGTCAGATTCGACTGGCTTTCGCGCAAGGGAAAACGTTTACCTTTAAATGATGTAAAGGCTGTAAAACTGAAATCCCTACGCAGTCACATGGGCTAAAAGTCCCTCAGGGGTGCTCTCTCTGGCTCACCCCCTCCATGATCTTTGTTCCCTTGGGTACACTCGGGGTGCCTGCTCAGGGATGCCTGCCTCAGCCCTCCACTTTAGCCCCGCCAGCTTCACAAAAAAATTTTTTTTGCCCCACAAGCCACAAAATCCTGGCTATGGGGCTGCTTTTCTCCTCTCCTCAGGACTAATAACATTGTGTGTGTGTTTGGTGGGGGGGGGGTGGTCAGTAAGCCAAACTGTATGGCCAGTTAAGACCCCTCTCCCCCCACATCCCCAGTTCGAACTGTACCCCCCCTGCGGCTGCTATTTCCCTTTAATAGTTGGTTTCCCGGCGTCTCTTCGTTAGGCATGCATTTATGCTTCTATCCTCGAGCTTCCCATTTAACCGCCCTTTCATGAAGCTTTTAGTCCTCTAAATTCCAACTCCAGTGTTCTCCTGCAGTGGCTTCAGAAGTCAACACAATAGATCAATTCCCGTTGCCGTGTTTACAAGCAAAGCCCTTGCTTTCTCTGTGTGATGTACGGACCTCTCTCGCCTGTCTCAACACTTACCGGTCCCTTTTTTTCCCCATGTGGCATGCCACTCTGCTGGTTTTGCAGTGCAAGACTGGAGCTTGTCGGGGGTATAGAGGCTAGAGAGTTGGACCGGGATCTTGGAAACCCGGATTTGAATCCTCACTCTGCCATCGAAGCTCACTGGGTGATTTGGGATCAATGTTCCCTCTAAGCTGTGGAGTCTTGTGAACAGAAATTCTACTTTGTGAGCTACTGGCATTAAAATTGTGAGTGAGCGATTTGGCTACTGCATCAATTAGTCTGCTCTGGAGCAGTGTTCCCTCTAAGCTGAGTTAGTGTGAGCTAGCTCACAGTTTGCTAGCCTCCGGCTCACACATTTTTGCCTTCGCTCAGAAAGGACAGCTCCAGAGCAAACCAATTTATGCAGTAGCCCAATCGCCCCGCTCACAATTTTATTGCCAGTAGCTCACGAAGTAGAATTTTCGCTCACAAGACTCCACAGCTTAGAGGGAACATTGCTCTGGAGCCACCCTACCTGAGCGAAGACAGAAATGGGTGAGATGGAGGCTAAAAAACTGTGAGCTAGCTCACACTGACTCAGCCTAGAGGGAGCACTGCTTGGGATAAGCTGCAGACTCCCAACCCAGCCTACTTCACCAGGTTGTTGTGAGGATAAAATGGAAGAAAGAGCGGCTCGGACTGTAACCAAATGACCAGGTGCTTAGACGGAGAAGTTGGGTCAGAGTCGGCAGTTACATAAGGCCAAATGGGATCCTGTTGGCTCTTTGTGTCTCCTGCTTGGAGGAAAACTTGGTACTGCCGCCTCCTACCGTCGGAGGAGTCAGCCCAGCTCTGCTTTCTACTTGCCAGCGACTTGCCGCTACTCTCTACTTGCCAACTACCATGGTGGTGGCCTGGCCTCTGCTGTCAAAGTCCCAGGCCCATAGCTAGGTGGGGGCGAGGGGGCTGTGCCCCCTCCAGATGTGCTCAGCCCCCTCTGGGAGAATGCCAGACCCCACCGTGCAAGTGGGGGCCCTCAGTTTCGTGTGGGCCAGGTGTCTCCCGGCCCAGCTCTCCTCCCCCAGGGCTGACAGTCTGCAGAGGGACCTCTCCCTCCCCTCTTGCTGGTTCCCTCCCCTCCTGAGGGGGCCGGGCTATGGCCGAGCAAGAGAAGAGGGGGGAGGCACAGCCTCACCGGGTCTTCCTGCTTCCCCAGCCAACTTCAGCTGTGAAAACAGGAAGTCCTGGCAAGGCCGCGCGTCTCCCTCCCATCCCACTGGCCCCCTCTTCTGAGAAACAATTTTGGGTCCCTGGAAGTCCCGTGAAGGCTGCTCTGTGTGTTCATATCTCCGTCTGTCGGGGGGGGGGGGGAGAGGAGGGCAACCGTACTCGTAAATTCAACACTCCGGCCTGGGCCGGAGAAGCTTGGGATGGTTCACTTACAGCTGCCAGCAGATCAGAAGCTGCCCTTGCGCGGTCCCTTCCTTTGCTTCCTCCCGGCCGGGGCTCCCTCCAGGCTTGCAGCTTTCTCCTCTCTCCTGGGCGCAGTGACCTGTAATTGGCGGCTTCCCCTCCCTTCTTTGCCTCAGTGCCGCCTGCCACTAAGTCTCTGGGGCTTCTGCAGCAGTGGGGCGGGACCGCATTCTTCCGGATTCCTTCTGGATCACCACTCTGGGGTCAGGAAGTGATTGTTCTCCAGGCCAGTTTAGCCAGAAATCCTGGAGCCCCCCCCTTCTGGTCATCGGGGGTAGGGGGGAGGTATGTGAATTTCCTGCATTGGCAGGGGGTTGGACTAGATGACCCTGGAGGTCCCTTCCAGCTCTATGATTCCATGAGTCTATGACCTAGTACACCTGGGCGGCAGGATCTGTACACACCGAGATAAAGTCTTTCTCCCAGCGGAAAAACAGCAGCAACAACAACAAAAATCAGATCTCATGTATCTGGCAGCTGTGCAGAGTCTCTTCGTCTCAACCACAGACTTGGTTCTGTGGACGTGGTTCCGCTCCAGAGCCCTACAGTGGAGTTTTTTTCAAGAAGCTATATCAAGGTGCAAGCACAAGCAAATCAAGAGATCAGACAACCTAAAGAAGGAATTAAAGTGGTGGCCGGCGTGCAAGAACCTGACCGAAGGGATCGGCTGCACTCAGACACATGAAACCGTCGTAACCACGGACACAAGCAAGAGGGGCTGGGGAGCCCATCGCATGGGTACGGTGACCCAAGGAAGATGGAGCTGCTCGGAGGAGACACACAGCATCGATTGGCTGGAGCTTCGCGTGGTCAGACTAGCCCTCTCGTCCTTCCAACTTCATCTGCAGGACCAGCACGTGCTAGTCTGCACCAACACCATGTCAGCAAAGGTCCATAGCAATCGCCAGGTCAAAATCTCTGTTCCTGGAAGCCAAGCAGCTCCTAGTATGGGTGGAAAGGAACCTGGCCAGCCTAAAGGCAGAACACCTCAAGGGCTAAGCCAACCTGGAAGCAGACTGGCTACGCAGGAAGGACTTGGACCCAGGAGAATGGAACCTGAACTGGGAGGTATTCATCCAGATCCACCCACAGGTTAAGAACATAAGAGAACATAAGAGACGCCAATGTTGGATCAGGCCAAAGGCCCATCCAGTCCAACACTCTGTGTCACACAGTGGCCAGAAATACCAGGTGCCATCAGGAGGTCCACCAGTGGGGCCAGGACACTAGAGGCCCTCCCACTGTTGACCCCCCCCAAGCACCAAGAAGACAGAGCATCACTTGCCCCAGAGTCCCTATCTATACCTTGTGGCTAATAGCCACTGATGGACCTCTGCTCCATATGCTTATCTAATTCCCTTTTGAAGCCGTCCATGCTTGTAGCCGCCACCACTTCCTGTGGCAGTGAATTCCAAGTGTTAATCACTCTTTGGGTGAAGAGGTACTTCCTTTTATCCGTTCTAACCCGACCGCTCAGCAATTTCATGGAGTGCCCACAAGTTCTTGTATTGTGAGAAAGGGAGAAAAGTACCTCTTTCTCTACTTGCTCTTTCCCATGCATAATCTTATAAACCTCGATCATGTCACCCCTCAGTCGTCGTTTCTCCAAGGATGCCAGTGGTGGATCTACTAGCGTCTCCAAGCAACTGCCAAGTGAGGAGGTTCCTATTGAGATCCCACATTTCCAGAGCGGAGGGTGAGGATGCACTGTCTCACCCCAGGCCCGTGGGCCTGCTCTGTACCTCCCCCCCCCCCATGTCCCTCATCGCCAGGATGCTCAACAGGAGCAGGAGGGAAGAGGCAGAGGTGATATTCATGGCCCCCTTCCGGCTGAGACGTCCATGGTTCTCGGATCTAGTGCAGATGTCAAGCACACCACCTTGGGGTCTGCTAGTGAGACCAGACCTCCTGCATCAGGGATCCATCCTCCATCCAGACCAAGCTTGGCTGCATCTGACAGCCTGGAAATTGAAAGGGCAGACCTAGGAGCCCAGGGCTTCTCTAACAAAATAGTGGACGTCGTGCTCCAATCAAGAAGACCAACGACAAGGCGTGCATATAGCCACGTGTGGCTGACGTTCTGGAAGTGGGTCACCAACAAGAAACTGGACCCACTACATCCCTCCTACAAGGACATCGTGGTTTTCCTCCACAATGGCCGGAAGCCAGGTCTCAAGGCCAACATGCTAAAGAGGCAGGTTTGCAGCCCTCCGTTCCATCCTAGGCCATCGGAGGCTCAAGAACCGATCCATGAATAAGCACATAAAACGCTTCCTAATGGGAACAAGACAACGGTCTCCTCCTGTCAGACACAGGATCCCCACTTGGAGCCTCCCAACGGTCCTCCGAGCGATCACAAAACTGCCCTCTGAGCCGCTAAAATCGTTTGAGCTCAAGTTCCTGTCATGGAAGGTGGCCTTCCCTGGTATCAGTAATGTCCGCCAGGATGGTGTCGAAAATTGCAACGTTATCCTCGAGAAAAGAACCATGTGTCTTCCAGAAGGTCTCAGTGACACTAAGAACAGACTTCTTTTTTTCATGCCCAAGGTTAATTCAGCATTCCATCTAAATCAGCCACTAATACTACGGCCCTCCTGCCCCAAACTGAAGCATCCCAAAGAAAAAGCCTGGCACAAGCTAGATGGGTGCAGGGCTCTGTGCATTAACCTGGACAGAACAGCTGCAGTCAGATTCTCCGATTCCTTGTTCATCGTGCACAGCAGCCAAAATCTGGGGGAAAGGGCCGCAACACCCACCATTGCCTCCTGGGTCAAAGAGTGCATATTCAAAGTGTGCGAAGCACAGGGCTTGGCGCCACGCAGGAGGATCACCCCGTGCTCAACGAGAGCAGCAGGGGCCACGGCGGCCTTCTCCACAAGAGCTGCGGTCGCGGCGGTTTGCAGAGGTGCCACACGAGCATCCTTCTCGACCTTTGTGAAACACAATCGAATGGACCCGGCGGCCTCAGCAGAAGCATCCTTCGGCAGACGGGTCCCCCCGCAGCAGATGGTGGGGCCACGGGAGGGACCCCGCCCAGAAGTACAGCTTGGGTAAAGCTAACCAGTTTGTTTGGCCCCCCCCCCCCAGTGAAGAAGGATGAAACATTGGGATTTACTTGAAGGTTTCTTCTCTTCGGTGGGGTGAAGTCATCCTCTTTCCACCCACCCACGAAAGGAGGGGGGGGGCCTTTCTGCACTCTCCTTTTCATCCATGTTCACCGCCGTGTCCACCAAGCAATTCTGTACTAAAATCAAATTCAACCTTTCTAATCCAGCTTCCCCCCCCCATTCTGCACTAAAATCGAGTTCAACCTTCTTTTTATTCTGTCCCCCCCGATCATGTCACCCCTCAGTCGTCTTTTCTCCAAGCTAAAGAGCCCTAAGCGCTTTAACCTTTCCTCATAGGGAAAGTGTTCCAACCCTTTTATCATTTGAGTTGCCCTTTTCTGCACTTTTTCCAAAGCTATAATATCTTTTTTAAGGTGTGGTGCCCAGAACTGCACACAGTATTCCAAATGAGGTCTCACCATTGATTTATATAGGGGCATTATTATATTGGCTGATCTGTTTTCAATACCCTTCCTAATAATCCCCAGCATAGCATTGGCCTTCTTTATTGCAGTCACACACTGTCTCGACATTTTCAGTGAGTTATCTACTACAACTCCAAGATCTCTCTCTCGATCAGTCTCTGCGGATGCTGTTTCACCCTGGACTTAAATCGCCTGGACTGGAACACTGAGGAAATCCGAAGTCGCAGGCACATGCGGACAGGACTAGAGAGAGATGATCAAGGCATGCGATCTCAGCAAAGAAAAGCAGGAAAAATACACGTCACGAGCACACACAGCAGGGCTTGGACACGACTGGAGGGTCAGCCTACGATCTCTCCAATAGGGACCCGCACAAACATCATAACCCTCCCTGAGCGAGGGGAGGTGTGACCTAACCGGCTCGGGTGACTTCGCCCCACTGAAGAGAAGAAACCTTCAGGTGAGCTCCAGTGTTTCGATCTCCGGACTACAGAGCTCAGTCTCACTGGAGGAAATTGTTAAGTCACTCGCTTAACAAAGCAGTCAGAGAGTGATTCAGCAAGAACACGACTTTATTCTTCAACTCAAACACAACTCCAACACAGATCAACATCTGATAGCCAGAACAGCCTTTACATTGCAGCTGTCCTACTTTTAAACATTCCCGGCTAATGTAGCCACACCCACTGTACAAATGCCAACCAATAAGGTTGTTCACATAAGGACCAATCACGGATGTTCCCGCTCAGGGAGCTTGCTTGAAGGTGATTGGTTAGGTGCTTCCTGGGCTAGTAACACGATTGGATGGATTTGGATCCTAGCCCAGGACGAAGCTTTACATTACACTTCAATTAGATGTTTCACAACATATCATGCATTCAAGGCAGCTTTGAATACACTACAGAAATGGATGTTTTGGAGGGTGGACTCAGGGGTGTTGTACCCCACTGGGGTCTCTGTCCTCCATGGACTTCTTTCCCAAATCTCCAGGCGTTTCCCATCTTGGATCTGGCAACCTTACTCGTCCGATTCCCGCCGAGGGCCAGAGGGGACCGGGCAACCCTTTGTAGCCCTTTGAAATTAGCTATAAGGAGACGTATAAAGTGAAAATGCAGGAAGAATTTTGGGCTGATTATTTTCAAAATGCGCTTTTTCCCCCCATGTCAAAGAAGAAAGTTTCCCATCTTGGATCTGGCAACCTTACTCCTCCGATCCCTGCTGAGGGCCAGAGGGGACCGGGCAACCCTGGCGCGATATGTAGCCCTTTGAAATCAGCTATAAGGAGACCTATAAAGTGAAAATGCAGGAAGAATTTTGGGCTGATTATTTTCAAAATGCTGGAACAGTAAATTAGGTTTTAGATTGGCAGGCGTGGGGGGAAAGAGATTGCATTCGTCAAGCGGAATATTTCCCCGTTCTGTTGACTCACTTACTCTTGGCGTACCTGCATACTTAATTGATTAACAGCTTCTTTGATTCTCTGCATATTTAATTCATTGTCTAATTAATTGCTCTGTTGACTTCCCTCCTAATTAATTACCCACTGCCTCATCGTCAATTCCGTGCATGCTTAATTTGGAATATTGCTTATTTGATTCTTTACCCTTAATTGGCTGTTTCATTTATTGTCCTGTTGATTCCCAGCCTAATTATCAGCTGATTTATCAATTACCCATTGCTTATTTGTTCAGCTGCGATGGGGATGGGTAGCAGTCTTATTATTATTGGCAATTATTTGTACAGTGCGGTGTGTTCGTGCGCTCGTTTGTTTAACAATCCCCCCGCCATCGTTGCAGTAGACCTGTTAAGGGGTCTGTTGTCATTCTAACTTTGCTGATAGACAACTGAGGTTCAGAGAGAGAGAGAGAGGGAGGGAGAGAGAGAGAAATTTGCAGGGCAGCAATCTTTCTCCTTAATTCTTGAGAGCCAGTGTGGTGCAGAGGTTAAGAGTGGCAGACTCTAATCTGGAGAACTGGGTTTGATTCCGCACTCCTCCACATGAAGTGGGGGACTGCCCTTGAGAGAACATCTCTGACAGAACTTGTGACTGACCCAAGGTCACACCAGCAGCTGCATGTGGAGGAGTGGGGAATCAAACCCGGTTCTCCCAGATGATTAGAGTCCGCGCTCTTAACCAACGCTTCCTCCAAGCTCTGGAGTCTTGTGAGCAAAAATTGTACTTTGTGAGCTACGGACATTAAAGTTGTGAGTGAGCAATTTGGCTACTGCATAAATTAGTTTGCTTTGGAGCCATCCTTCCTGAGCGAAGACAAAAATCTGTGAGCCAGAAGCTAAAAAAATGTGAGCCAGCTTACACTAACTCAGCTTAGAGGGAACACTGCTCTTAACCACTACACCAAATTGACAGCTACGTAAGCAGCAAGCACGTTATAGGTCTCGCATATGATGCTTGCAGAGTGCTGGATGGGTCTTTGGTCTGACCGAGCATGGCTGTTCTTACGTTCGTACAAGTTAAGCTCCTTTAGCCCACACTTAGCTTTGACTGGGTTTTGCGGATGTGCTCAGGTAGACATTAAACTGGTGTAGCGTCTTCCCAAACACTTGCTACCCAGTGATACTGGCATGACACATCTGTAGAAAACATAGAGCTTCCCCCACCGCTATCGCAATTCCAGGCAAGAATTCTACAGGTGCAGCTTCCTCAGTCACTTGCCACATGTACGCCTAATGAAGTTCTGCTTAGCACATATAAAAAAAAGAAGAAGAAAAGTTGGGCATTTAAGCTATGTGTTTTGTGTCCTGAAAGGGGTTGCTAACCACCTCTGCCAGCTTAGGAGCTGTTTTGTTTACGTTCCCTCCCTACCCCCCGCAGATTTATCCAGGTTGCATCCTTCATCAAGGAGATCCTCTGAATCAGATCTCAGACATCACAGTTATTGGCAGGGTTTGGTGATGAATGGAATATTCACGCACTGTAATGACTGAGGGCTCTTCTGTCCAGGCTCCCTCATGGTTGTTATACAAATTAATATCCAGTCAAAAAAAGAAGATTGAAGTCGAAATGAGGATGAGGAAGTTCTTGTATTTTATTGCAATGAAATACGGAAAACAGTTAGGCCAAAGGACCCATCAAAGCTGACTGCTTTCTGAGCCCAATCAGGAAATACATGAAGTTAAATACCTAAAATGACATCATCATATCATCATCATGGGAATAATATTCAAAAGGCATAATTGGTTACAAAAACTTAAACAACATTTACATAAAAATCTCCTTATTGGTCAAATGTAAGAAAGGTGTGTCTATGCAATTTGTTGTTGTTGTTGTTCAGTCGCACAGTCGAGTCCGAGTCTTCGCGACCCCATGGACCAGATCACGCCAGGCCCTCCTGTCTTCCGCTGTCCTCTGAAGTTGGCTCAATTTCATGTTCGTTGCATCGATGACACTGTCTAACCATCTCATCCTTTGCCGTCCCCGTCTTCTTTGACCTTCAATCTTTCCCAGCATCAGGGTCTTCTCCAGGGAGTGCTCCCTTCTCATTTGGTGGCAAATGCAATAGCGTCACATATTTACTTGACATGACCATATCGGCTAAAGCTTGTTCTCACCCAAACAAAAGTGTTTTTCTCTGATACCAGGTAAAAGATCCTTTTGACCCAGACACGATGAAGTTATAACCTTAAACAATTAGAACCATGAACCTTCTATCTTCTTTTGTACCAAAAGAATGTTATTGTCTTGTCTGTTAGCATCAATTAGAAAAATCCCCTTGACCCAGAAAGGAGAGAGACCTTCTATATAGCAGGCCTTCATTACATTCCAATAAAATGTTAAATCTATAATAAACCTGTAAAAGCCAAAGAAATATGAATAATCAAAAAAGAGAAAAATCTATATAGTCCCATCTCTACTACATGGTGCTGCCCCCACATCTGTTACAGAACCCAATTTCTTTACGCTCTAAAGAATCCGACCTGCTAAATCCGACCTGCCGGGTAGCTCCTGTCCGCAGTCTCGCTTTCCAAGAGGGGCCTGCGTGAGAATAAACAGAATAGAACAGAAGGCGGTTCAGGCTTTCAGGTCTGCCACGTGCAAGTAGGGACCGTGTCTGAAGAATCCCTTTAAAAGAACAAAACCAGAGGTCATTTCGGGGGGGATCATGGGGGATCGCAGTTCCCCCAGGTGAGGTACGGGGGGCAGGGCACACGACGAAGCCCCGCCCCCCGCTTCCGGCCGCCCCCTTCCAGCCCTTATTCATCCAGGAGGAGGCAGGAGAAGAGGGAGGGTAAGTTGCTTCCTCCCTGCCTCTCCCCACCCCTGCCTGCCTGGGGTCAGGGAGGGTCTTTGCGGGGCTTCCTTGCACTCCCGCCGGCCTTGCAGGTCCACCGCCGGGCCCCTCATGGGGCTCGGCAGTAGAGCTGCAAGGCCAGCGGCGGCGGCCGGGACCATTGGGGGCGGGGTGTGTGGCCTTATGACACACTTCCGGTGATGTCAGGGGGTGTGGCCTTATGGCACACTTCCGGTGATGTCAGGGTGTGTGGCATATGCTAATGAGTTATGCTAATGAGTTCCCCTAGCTCTTTTTCTACGAGACGACCCCTGAACAAAACGCTATGTGGAGGTGAATGCCAAAAGGGTATGGGTGAGGCCCATGGTCGAAGAAGCACCAGATGCACAAGTCGTGTCCTGTTTGCTG
The DNA here is from genome assembly GCF_001447785.1 of Gekko japonicus. Classification (NCBI taxonomy): domain Eukaryota; kingdom Metazoa; phylum Chordata; class Lepidosauria; order Squamata; family Gekkonidae; genus Gekko; species Gekko japonicus. The sequence goes on along the minus strand of NW_015176490.1, from coordinate 259,245 downwards.
TTTGTTTGCGCACAGGCATAATTGTGTGGCACTGTGTATGGTGTAGTGGTTAAGAGTGTCAGAGTAGGGCAAGAGAGACCCGGGTTCAAATCCCCACTCTGCGTCAAATCTTGGGCTAATTGCCCCCTCTCAGCCTAACCTACCTCGTAGGGTTGCTGTGAGGATAAAAAGGAGGAGGAGCAAATGATGTACACCACCCTGGGCTCTTTGGAAAGAGGATGGGATAAAAATGTGTTAAATATGTTCTCGGCCAGGGTTGTCAAACATGCGGCCCGGGGGCTGGATCAGGCCCCCGGAGGGCTCCTATCAGGCCCGCAGTGGAACTGGCTGTTTTCTTCTTCTACGTCCAGTTCTGCTGCTGCTTTGTCATCATAGGTTTGCAGCTTCCAGAGACACACCTGAACAGCATGCTCAAGATTGCAACAGCACAGACATTTTGATGCTGTTTAATTCAGAGCAAGAGTTGTCAGTTATCAGACACGGTTAAATAAACAAAGTATCACAAGAGTGCTAATTTTTTAAGCATGTTTTTATTTTAAGTTTAAAAAAAACCCCTTTGTGATTGTGTCCTTTATAAAGTTTATATCTCTGCTACCTGGCCTTACATGTTATGACACACACGGCCCCGTCCCAACAAGGTCTCATTCATGTCAGATCCGGCCCTCATAACAAATGAGTTCGACACCCCCCTGCTCTTGGCTATGTGCACCTCACCTGCCTGCTACTGGCTGAGCTGTTGGCCTCTTCCAGAATGTTCATTAACTTTTCTTACGCTCTTTGAGTCGTTAACTAGTATTCGGAAAGAGTCCAAACACACATTTCATTGATGCCCACGTGCCACCAAATCATATGGATGTGGTGGCCGGGTTGATGACACATAACTGCCACAGGCAACTGGCAGTCGTGCCCACAGCCGTGGCCAGTTGTCATCAGTGGGAAGCAGAGGGACAGTGAACCCGAGCCATTCCAAAGCCAAGTGAGTTCAGTCAGGCTTGCCGTACTTCACTGGAATTCCCTGCCACAGGAGGTGGTGGCGGCTACACGCACGGACAGCTTCAAGAGGGAATTGAAGTGTTTAGTAGGCACAAGGTATAGATAGGAGCTCTCGGTCTGGGGCAAGTGATGCTCTGTATTCTTGGTGCTTTGGGGGGGGCAACAGTGGGAGGGCTTCTAGTGTCCTGGCCCCACTGCTGGACCTCCTGATGGCACCTGGTATTTTTGGCCACTGTGTGACAGAGTGTTGGACTAGATGGGCCATTGGCCTGATCCAACATCGGCTTCTCTTATGTTCTTATGTTCTTACGTCTCGTCTCACCAGTGCTTATGTGTTGCTTCTAACAGGCTGTAGTTCTAACAGTGTTTTTCAGGGAGTGAGCTCTAACTGAATAACATTGGTCACAGGGATCGTATCATCCCTGCACTGGAAGATCTGCACTAGTAAAAAGGTAAAGGTTTCCCTTGCTCGAAAGCCAGTCGAATCCGACTCTAGGGTTGCGGTGCTCATCTCCGTTTCAAAGCCGAAGAGCCAGCGCTTTCCGAAGACGTTTCCGAGGTCATGGGGCCGGCTTGACTAAACACCAAGGCGCACAGAATGCTGTTCCCTTCCCACCGAAGTGGTACCTATTTATCTAATTGCAATTTCTTGCTTTCAAACTGCTAGGTTGGCAGGAGCTGGAACTAGAGACGGGAGCTCACTCCGTCATGCGGCACCCGGGTCTCGAACTGTTAAACTACTGACCTTCCACAGCCTGCAGTTCAGCGTCTGAACCACTTGAGCCACCACAGTAGTAGTCCCATCTGTTTCTGGGCACAATTCAAAGTGCTGGGGGTTTTTTTGTTTACTTTTAAGGCCCTAAATGGCTTGGGATCGTGGTACCTGAAGGGCCATCCTCTCCCATATTGTCTCCACCGCCAGTCATGGTCTGCTTCTAAAGCTTTGTTCTCTGAGCCGCAGCCCTCAGTGATAAGGTGGATGGCAACTTAGAGAGAGGGTCTTTTTGGGGTGTCACCTCGTCTCTGGAGTGCCCACTGCCTTGAGGTCCACCTGGCACGTACCTGACTTTCTTTTAGGTGCCGGGTTAAAAGACATAATTTTTAAATCCTTATAATTGGGGGGGGGGGGTTTATCTTATCACTGTTGTATGGTCTGCTTCTGTTTTTGGGTTCGTTTTTATGCTGCTGATGTTTAATGGCTTTGGGGTTTGGTTTTTTTTGGTATTTTTGTGTGTGTGAGTGTGTGTGTCTGCACCTGGAAGTCACGTTGACCTCTGGTGACTGAGGGGCCTGAAGGATATTCAGAGAGGTGGCTGGATAGAGCCTGCCCCTGTCCTCCGTGGACCTGGTATTTCAAGGAGGTCTCCCATCCAAGTACTAACCAGAGTCGACCCTGCTTAGCTTCCGAGATCTGACAGGATCGGGCTTGCCTGGGCTATCCAGGTCAGGGCACGGCTTGCGTTTTTAACGGCTCATGTTCTAAATCACAAGCCGCCTCGAGCAGGTCTCCAAGGAGATGGTGGAGAAATATTCTAAACAAATGAATAAACCCGGGACTGACTTCTGAGCAGATCTGCTTAGGACCGTGCCTTGGTTGAGCCAAATTAAAGACAAAAGTTCAGCATGAATACTTTCTCGGATTTTTCAAACGAACTTTGCCATCTGGGAAGGGAAAAAACAACAGCTAACAGACCTCTATTTTTGTATCTCTTTTCCAGGGAACAGATCCATCTTCATGTGCAAACTCTGTAACTTATTTTCCCCAAGCCAGTCAGAGCTGCTGTCCCACGTCTCCGAGAAGCACACGGAAGAAGGGATTACGGCGGACGACATCATCATTCCGCTCAGGCCTCTTACGGCGCCCTCCAATCTGAATAAAAGCGGGGAAGGTACTGGCAGGAGTCTGCGAAGATGCAAAACCATTATTGCCGCTGTTCTGTGCGTTGTGTTAAATTTATAAAATTGCTTCAGTCTCGCAAGCGGCGGAGCCTCTGCCTAATTCATGACAGCGGCCAGACTTTTGCCTAATTCATGAAACCTTCCGACTACGCTGATTAAATGTCTCTGCATAGAGCATAGAAGGCTTTAATGGTTTCAGGAGCCTGCCAGAGGATTTGTTTGTTTCATGAATTATAAGTATTTGCTTAGTGCGTCAAAACTCATGCTTTGAGCACGAGTTGAGAAACTGCGCAAATGTAGCCACGTACGTTTGCGGGCACAGACCTTGCTTGCCTTTTATTTATTTATACTTTCGGCTTGTATCCCGCTCGAACCCCGAGGGGTCTCTGAGCGGCTCACACAATTATTTGTTCCCTAACTAAGGCCACAATCATGGGGGGGGTGACTTCCTACCAGCATCTGGCAGTGGGGCCTATTCATTGCTGATGTCTGGTTTTCTTCGGCGGCTTCAGACGTTGGCGCTCACCTTCCGTGTCCTGGGGAAGATCTTCTTCTGATTCCGCGGCTCCTTCTCTCGGCAGGGCTCCTCTTTTGCAAGGAGAGATGAACATTCCTGGCTGCTACTTTGGTTGGGCCATTTGTTTGAACATGAGGACATCAGGAGAGCCCTGCTGGATCAGGCCAGTGAGAGTCCATCTAGTCCAGCATCCTGTCTCAGACAGTGGCCAACCAGTTCCTCTGGAGGGCCAACAACAGGGCACAGAAGCCAAGGCCTTCCCCTGATAAGAACATAAGAAGAGCCCAGCTGGATCAGACCAGTGAGAGTCCATCTAGTCCAGCATCCTGTCTCACACAGTGGCCAACCAGTTCCTCTGGAGGGCCAACAACAGGGCACAGAAGCCAAGGCCTTCCCCTGATAAGAACATAAGGAGAGCCCTGCTGGATCAGGCCAGCGGTCCATCTAGTCTAGCATCCTGCCTCACACAGTGGCCAGCCAGTTCCTCTGGAGGGCCAACAACAGGGCATAGAGGCCAAGGCCTTCCCCTGATGTTACCTCCTGGCTATGGGATTCAGAGGTTTACTTCTTCTGAATGTGGAGGTTCGCCTCAGTCACCATGGCTAGTAGCCATTGATAGATTTATCCTCCATGAATCTGTCTAAACCCCTTTTAAAGCTGTTTATCCCTGTGGCCCTCACGACCTCCTCTGGCAGAAAATTCCACATTTGAATCACTCTCTGTATAAAGTAGTATTTCCTTTTGTCGGTCCTGTGTGTTCTCCTTTCCGCAATGGTCCTTGACCCATACGCCAACTCTTTCTCATGCCAGTATGAGCTGAAGAGAAACTTTCTCATATGCCACATGTAAAGGGGGTCATGTACGGTTAAGAATCTTTAGATGAGATTCCGTGATAAACCATTCTGTATTGGCCACGTGGTCACTGGATGCTGCCCTGTACTGAATCAGAGCCTTGCTCCATCAAAATCAGTAACGTCTATTTAGACTGGCAGCAGCTCTTTGGGGGTTTCACGTGAAAGTCCTTATTCCCACGATTCCTACAGCTGAAATAGTGTAGGGACGTGGTTCTCGAGGCACGACACCAGCTTCAATAAGGAGGTGCAGGCTAAAGGAGTGGAATGTGGTGGTGGTGGGCAGTGCCATCCGATCACAGCTGACGTACGGCGACCCCATGGGGTTTTCAAGGCAAGAGACATTCAGAGGTGGTTTGCTATTGCCTGCCTCTGCGTCACGACCCTGGTATTCCTTGGAGGTCTCCCATTCGAGATCTCAGCAGCTTTAAAAGGATATTAGACAGTTTCATTGAGATAGGTCAATCATGGGCTATTAGCCATGGTGACTAAAGGGAACCTCCACGTTCAGAGGCGGTCAGTCTCTTAGTACCAGTGCCAGGAGGTTAAATCGGGAAGACCTCGGCCTCCATGCCCTGTTGTTGGCTCTCCAGAGGAACTGGTTGGCCACTGTGTGAGACAGGATGCTGGGCTAGATGGACGGCTGGGCTGGCCTGTTCCAGCAGGACTCTTCTTATGTTCTTATGAGACAGCAGTGGCAGCTTTGAGGGAAGAAGAAGAAGAGTTGGATTTATACCCCCCACCCTTCACCCTTCACTCAGAGTCTCAGAGCAGCTTACAATCACCTTCCCTTTCTCTCCCTACAACAGGCACCCCGTGAGGTAGGGGAGGCCTAAGAGAGCTCTGAGGGAACTGCTCTGGAGAGAAAAGCTCTGAGAGAACGGTGACTGACCCAAGGTCACCCAGCTGGCTTCATGTGGAGGAGTGGGGAGTCAAACCCAGTTCTCCCAGATTGGAGTCCGCCGCTCTTAACCACTACACCAAACCTACACTCCACCAGGACATACTTTGAGTTGTTGTACTGATTGATAGTGGTGGGGACCAATGGCCATGCCACGCCTTTCTTTTTGCGAGTAGGAGGTGTTTGCTTCTACTCCCTTCTCCATGGAGTTTAGAATGCTCTAATAGATCATGTGATCCTCCTCTCTTTTTTTTTTAGCTTATCTGCTTCCAGATATTATATCATTTTTTTTATTTTAGCAAAGCAGCTTACAATAAATATATATATATATATATATATATATGCAGGAACTCATTAGCATAATAGGCCACACCCAACAGCAGGAACTCATTAGCATATTGGGCCACACCCCTGACAGCACAGCTCATTAGCACATTAGGCCGCACCCCCACGTTACCAGAAGTGTGGTTATCCAGCCACACCCAGCTTTTGCTTGTTATTCTGTTTACCTTGTTTGTTGTCAAAACCCAGGGCTTTTTTGTAGCAGGAACTCCTTTGCATGTTAGGCCACACACCCCGAATGTAGCCAATCCGAATGAGTTTCTGCTGTTGGGTGTGGCCTATTATGCTAATGAGTTCCTGTTGGGCGTGGCCAACTCGGGAGCCAGCCGGAACTCCGTTCCTGTGTGTTCCTGCCCAAAAATAGCCCTGTATAAAGATGATACGTAGGGGAAGTGTCTTAGTGAGGTCTGCATCCCAGCATAGCAGAAGAGTTCTTGTTTGCTGCCTTTAATTCCTCTGGCCTTGCCGATGGTACTCAGCAGCTGGAGCCGCATCCAGGCATGATGAAAGGATGCCTAGCTGCTGCCTCTTCTGCCTTTGAGACGTTCGTGCAGTTAAACCTGCAGGAGCTCGCTTATACCTAGATCAGGGTCCTTAATGCGTTGTCCGTGGGCAGGTGGGGCCCACCAACACCTTTGCGGGCAACCGCCAAGTGTTTTTACAAAGTGGGTGGAGCTTTTGCCCAGCAGTGCTTCTGATTGGCCATCGTAGAGCTGATTGGCGGTGCAGATTGAAATGACGCTTATTCCCTCCCTCCTGCTTCCCTGTGTATTTTTAAACCATCCCACTTCTCCACTGCACTTGGACTTCCCCCGTGTGTTTGTATGGCCCTGCCTCCCTCAGCAGCCATTTTCTGGCTGGCTCCGCCTCTTGCAGTAGCCATTTCGTAGTTGTGCCAACTGCCCTGTGTCAAAATTCAAAAAGTGCTCACGATTGGAGACTCTCGACTTAAATCTTTCAACAAACCAATAAAAACCCTTGAGGGGATCTCCAACAGTTACCGGGATTTTTTTGTGGGGTTAGCGTATGTTTGTTTTTAAGCATGGCTGAAGTGTCCTTCGGCTGGAGCCAAAGTGTGTTTTCCTCATCACTGAGGAACTATAGAGGACCAGACCTCAAAGGGCGCTTCAGGAAAAGAAGCCTGCTGGGAGTATTGACTTTTGGCTTCTTTGAAGAGCTGAGCTTCCTATCACAAACGACTTCTGAAAACCCATTCAGTTTCAGAGGTGGCTCGAGGTACACAAGCTCCACACCCCTTTGAGGGTGCGCATCCAGTCCCACGGTCCTCTGAATCTCTGCCAGAGAGTCGTGCACGGCAGGAATTAGTCATGAGGGGCTTACTTGTATACTGTTTATTTGTCTCATTTACACCCCACGTTTCTCCACAGTGTGTACCCAAAATGGCTTTCATTGTTCTCCCCTCTCTTCCATTTTATCCTCACAATAACCCTGTGAGGTAGGGTTGGCTGAGAGAATGTAATAGGGCTGCCAAACACCCTGTGGGGGTGGGGAATCCCTCACCCCCAGCTCCCATTGCCCACTGCTGCTGGAAGTGTGACAGGAGAAAAAAATAAAATAAAATAAGGCCAAATCTTCTTAAAGGAAGTTCTTACTGTACAGTTCCTGGTGATTCCGAGAGCTATCTGGAAGTGACAATTGGTAGCTCTAGGGATCTCTATGGTAAGAACTTTGAGTTTTAACATAGGGTTTCCAGTGATTCCTAAAGCTACCCTTTAGTCATTTCTGGGTAGCTCTGGGAATTGCCAGGAACTCTATTGTAAGAACTTCCCGTGAGTGGATGTGGCATTTTCCTTTATTTTTTTTCTCCCCGGATGTTGTTCCCCCTCTCCACAACCCTCCTGCTGGTTCCTAGTGTGTAACTGGCCCAAGGACATCCAACAAGCTTCCACGACAGTGGAGAGTTGAACCTGAGTATTCCACATCCTTGTCTGACACTCCTACCTTTCAGTGTGTCTGGACAGACACGAACCTCAGCATTTCTCTTCCTGGAAGCTGATTATGGGTTGTTTGCCATTCCACTCTCTCCGCAAAAAGAAATCTCGTGGCACCCTGAAAGCTGGTGGACGTATTGTAGTGTAAGCTTTCGTGGGCATTAACGACTTTGTCAGAAGTGGACACGAGCCCTCAAAAGCCTATGCTACAAGAACTCTGTGAGTCTTTAAGGTGCCACGAGTCTCCTTTAGGGTTGTTAACCTTTACGTGGTGGCTGGAGATCTTCCACTACAACTGGTCTCCAGGTGACAGAGATCAGTTCACTTGGAGAAAATGACTGCTTCGGAAGTTAGACTCTGTGGTATTATGCCCCAAACCCTGCTCCCTTCAGGCTGCCCCCCACAAACCTCCAGGTATTTCTAGGATTGCCAGGTCTGGGTTGGAAAATACCTGGAGACTTTGGGGGGTGGAGCCAGGAGAGGGCGGGGTTTGGGGAGGGGAGGGGCCTCAGCATGGTACAATGCCATAGAGTCCACCCTTCAAAGCAGCCATTTTCTCTCCTTTTTTATTCTTTTTCTTTTTGGCCCCTCGAAGGGGAATTTTTTATTTTTTTGCATTTTCTACACACTACAATTATGGGATAGGGGAAGGGATACTAATACCCTAACACTAATACTATGGGTAATGGGTAAAGGAGCTCTAATACATGTATCTACTTGATAGGGAAAGGGGAACTACCATTCTAATCTATTTCATCTACTGGATTTGGGGAAAGGAAGTCTAATACATGTCACGATCTGAATAGTTGGAAAAAAATAATGCTTTTTAACCTAATATAACACGTTATATCAAGATTTGGTTCAATTATGATAATCCACATTTAATAGCTTAACACAATTACTGCCTTTAGTGCTATTGTCTTAGTTATAGAGTCTTTTCTTCTTGTGTTTCTTCGTTTTCTGGAGTTTGGGGTCAGCCTCTCCTTTCTCCGATTCAGATGATTCTGATGACATGGAATTTTGGCTTGTTGAATCCTGTGAGTAGGATTCTTCTTCTTCCTCCCCATCCAGTTTTAAATTCTTTTCCTTCTGCTTCTTTTTTGTATTAAACATTTGATCCATAAATTTTTCCGCTTTTGGAACAGAGTTAATTTTATATTTTTTGTTCTGGTAATTAAAGCTCAGCCCTTCCAGGAATAGCCATCTGTATGGTCT
>NW_015176490.1:243409-250363 GCF_001447785.1 Gekko japonicus | reverse complement strand
TAGGAAACGTATATGACCCTGAGTAATGAGTTACAAAGTTACTTGAAAAATCCCTGTCAGAAAGGGAGCAGATCTTGTGTGAGACACAACAAAATTGTTAAAATTATTCACAATACTGGTTACATTGTTCTACACTTTTATTTATGAACTGTTTCAATAAATCTTCTTTTATTTAAGTCTGCCAGCTCTGAAAGGAATAATTTCTCAGGAAACACATAGACCCTCATGAGACCTAAAAACTCGACCTACCTATCCAGTGATAGCCAAAAGAAAGTATAAAGGTTTGGAAAGCCTAAAATTTCCTGGTGGTAGCCTAACGTACCCAGTTGAATAAAATAAAAAGTACACTTTAAAGTGAAACCAGGCCTCCCCAGATAAGGGGACGTCACAGCTAGTCTTTTAGATTCTGCTGTAATATATTAACATAAATGCCCTACTATATGGGGGCGGCATTGTAAACCGGTTCTTGTGTGCTAACAGTCCCATGCTGCCTTGTCTACACACAAGAGTGTCGTAGCTCTACATGCGAGCAACAGATGGAAGGTTTTCATGGAAGAAACTGGCGTTGGCTCACGGAGTTTAAAAACAATCAGTAGCCGAGTCTTTCCCAAACTTTGGCAACTAGCTAGGACTGAGAGAGAGAAAACAGTTTAAATTTTCTTTGGAGCGCAGCCAGCGCATAAAAAAAATAAAAATAAAGCTCTGCAGTCATTTGGCAAGCCGGTTGGCTGAACGTTATCTCGGTATTTGCTGGGTGAAAAAAAAATATCTCTGTGACTCATTTCAGATAATAGCTCTCATTTTGTGCAAAGATGAAACTGGGACTATTCATATTTTATAATGGAGAATTAACACTAGTGCTGTTAGAGAGAACCACGCCGCAAAGGTTGAATCGCTGAGCTGATGGTGATTATCCCAGCTAAATAGCCCGATGAATGCCACTTCCCCTTCATTTCGAAGAACGATATCGGCCTCCAATGTGCAAGTGAATCCAGGCTTTGTGTAATTATAACGTCTTTCTGCATCCCGTTAGGCTGTTGGGTTTTGATATTATTGCGGGCTTGCAAATAAATCTAAAAGAAAAAAAAATAGCCTTTTGTAAAGTTGTCCAGCTCGATCGTCTGGAGCAAAGCGTTCAGTGCGTAGACAGTCGGGCCGGTATAGGATCCGTGCAGTGATGTAAAGTGTTGGAGTAGGGTCTGGGACAGCCACATCTGCCTGTGCTTCTTGAGATAAAAAATGCACTAGACAGATAAAGAGCTCTATCGTGTTTGCAAAATAACCCTCTAGCCCATTTTCAGCACTGAGTTTGTGTCACTTGGTTGAATCCTGGAACGTTTCTACTTGCGTGGGTGCTCTCACGTAAGCAAGAGCCCAAGGAAATCGCTGTAGTTAGGCCCTTGCGCAGTTGCCGTGACTGTATCCCATTTTGCATTTCCGCTTGTGCCAGTTTGGTGTCGTGGCTAAGTGCGCGGACTCTAATCTGGGAGAACCGGGTTTGATCCCCCCACTCCCCCACTTGCGGCTGCTGGTGTGACCTTGGGTTATGCACAACTCAGTTCTCTCAGAGCTGTTCTCTCAAGGACAGTTCTCTCAGAGCTCTCTCAGAATATATGGCAGTCCATAGGGTAGCGTCAAGAGATGGGACAACCCTGCCCCATCATCTCTTTCTGTTAGTCTTCGGTGCACCGACATTCTTACGAGGCTAGATGCTCTTGGAATGAATTTGTCATGTTCCCATGTAAAGAGCCATGTACATATGATTTTAAACCTTGAGAGTATCTCTTGATGTTTTTTCACAGAGCTTCTTGTAGTGAAGAGGAGAAGAGGTAGACCCAAGGGCTCGACCAAGAAATTTTATGCTGAGGAAGAATCAGTAGAAAGCAGTAACTGTGTTCCGAGCGAGGATGTGCAGCCAGGACCTGAAGGAGGAGGAGGAGGAGGAGAACTGGAAGAGGTCTCACCGGGCAACTTGGAATGCAGAAAGTGCAGCCGGAAATTCTCTAATTCCCGGCAGCTAAGAAAACACATCTGCATCTTAGTTAAACCTGAAGACCTTGAAGATGAAGGTGATCCAGGTAAGCAATCTCTACCGGGTATATTTTGAAGGCACGGGGTGTGACAACGAAGAAGAGCATAAGTAGAGCATGGGTGTTCATGGGAATGCGGTGTGAGGATGAACTGCACATGTAGCTGGAGTTTTATCTACCGTTTCTGCCACAGCAATTCCCATTCAAAAAGACACATGCATGCTGCTGCTGAGTTTTAAGAGCTTGTGGCAGAATGGGCCTGCTGTGGCCTGCAGACCGTATTCCTCCCTGCCCTCTTAGGAGTTTTTCAACACCTGGAGCGTCTTTTCTTTCTCTCCAGTAGCCTGCCGCCAACTGACCTTTGTATGGAATTGCCCACTGGGAGGGTCAGGACTCCCAGCTTCCCTTCCAAGTTCTGAGGATTTGCCTCTGTGTCTCCTGCTGCCTAGCACCAGGTCACCATGGGGAGTTTACGGCTTTGCGTGCCCCTGGAGGAATAGCCACTTGCCAACTGACTGCCTTCCCCCGATGCTTCTTTTGAAATAGTGTGTTTGAGATGGTGGAGGTCTATGTGGTACAGAGAACCACTCCTAGCATCCAAAGTTATAAAGTATTTATTAAAAAGAAAATGTGTACAAGCATACTTTTAGCACAGCACCAAGTTAAGTAAGGGATACCAAAAAAAATTGTAAAATGTATATCCTCTGTCCCTTTCTCTATACATGCCCTATCAGATGTTAAAATAGGACAGGCCGATTTAGCTGAGGTAGTTACAAATCCCTACAAAGTTTCCTTTACCTTGAAACTTGCTCCAGCTCTTGAGGTGAGGTCTGTGTGTCTGCTCATGGATGCAGCACCCAAGGAAAAGAGAACTCCTTCCTGTTGCCAGGAGGTTTTATAGTATCTGTTTCTCCACCCTCTGCCCTGGTCACGTCAGTTCAAAGAGGCGTTTCCTAGAGAGCATCTCTGGCACCCCGCTAGTTCAAAGTCCTCCAAACCTCTATTTCCTGCCTGAAGTGGGGGAGAGACCACCCCCTTGTTTCTCCTGCTAAAGGTATTAGCATATGTATAAAGTTACACTAGAAAGCATTTGGACTGACTTCTTCCTTTCCAGCCTATTCTCTGACTGGGGGGTGGGGAGACTGTTAAAATGCAAAGAGGAGGTTTTGCTCCTTTCAAACCTAGAGGGAAAAAAATGAATTTCTTCAAAGAACTTGTCACTTCCTTTTCAAATAGGTATGGTGTGTTGTTCAGGAATTATTCGGACTAACCCTTTACATGGTGCTATCTGTATTGGAAAGGGAGCAGGGATGAGATTAAAGAATATGAAGACAACAGAAAAGGACTTAGATCCTTAGAGTCAGAGACAGATATAACAAATTTAAAGCACTTACTACGGGCATTCCAAAAGTAGAGACATGTATGAAGTGATTTCATTTTCAGCTAAGTGGCAGTGTAGGGGTGTGTGCTCGGTATATACCGAGTTGAATAAATAAAACTCATTGGTATTTTTCGGCTATTTAGTCTGCTGAATCAGATTCTCTAATCTGATTTGGCTACTAATCTAGCTGAGCTTGAATAAAAGTTTATATTATTCGGCTTTTAGTTGGGCTCAGTTTCACTTGCCAATGCGGCATGAGTTTACCCACCTTCTGGGTTCCTCACGCTGCTTTTAATTCCTCGCACATGGCTTGGCTTTGCAAAAGCCATTTAAAGGGAAAGTTCCCTTTAAATGGCTTCTGCAAAACCAAGTTGTGCAGTGACTTGCAGAGCTAAAGGGTCAGGAGCAAAAGGGATAGGTTAATCGGATTCTATCCATGTAAGCCTAACAGCATGGCAGGTTCAAATGTCTTGTGAGTTCAGAAGGCATTCAAAGTTTAAATGCCTTCTGAACTCCAATATATTGTCTGGGGATGGTCCCCATAGGGTATAATGAAACCAAATAAACTCAGGTTTCCTGAATATTTACCCAAATCCCAATATGATACATTGGGATTTGGGAATATATGGGAATACAGATATTTTTCAGAATCAGAAAAATACTTCTTATTTTTTGCACACATCCTACAACAGGGTTTATGCTTTACTTGGTTCTTACAAAATGATCCTAAGAAATGTACATTCGGAGAAATTGTATCTGAATCGGTTGTCTATGTCTGATTAATTTCCAGGCACAATCCAGTGCTGTGGATTCTAAATCAAGATGCCTGAGCTAGTAACAGGAACCTTTTTCTGTAACATCTTTTGCATTCTGATTTTTCCCCCTTTCCTTTTTTATTTAAGCAAAGGTATAATTTGTCCAGCAGTCTCGTTTATGGCATATGCTTGTGCCCTTTGTCATTTCTGAGTGTTCTCAGCAGCAGTAACATTTGCAATATTCTAGCATAATTGGGTTTAGTAAATGCCTTTTAAAAATTAGCAATAGACTGTCTGCATTACTGGAATTAGCTGTCCTTGACCCCTCTGCTCATTAAAACCATTAAACCAGAGCCGGAGACAGTTTCCTTCACGGAACGCTGGTAGAATTTTCCAGTTGAAATTGCTTTCTGTCTTTTGTCTAAGAAAGCCGCTTCTCTGCTTGCAGGTGAACAAGAAACGCGGTCTTCTGGGGGTAAAAAAAAATAAAAGCAAGCCAATCAGTCCCATGCAGAAAATTAACTGTTGGCATTGCTCAATGTGTATTTTTAATACTTGCATGAAACACAGTTTAATTCTTTGGGGCAGGTCTCCAAAGAGCATCATTCGGGGCTCCAAAGCAGTGATTTTCCCGCAAGGCGGCCACGCGATAAAGCCAAGAACGCCTCGCGCAGGTACCTTAATATAGTTACATACCGAAGGCCTTTTAAATTGCAGGGGATTTGCTGGGTCAACATCGAGCAGTTCAGCTGACGTCAAAGAATGAGAGATGAGACGTGCAGAGTGTGAGAACCGTTTGTGGAGGTGCTGCCTCCCACATACTCACTTGGCCCTCAGGTTACTGACTGGGGACCGTGAAGAATCCCCAATCCAAGGGATTCTCTGTACTGGCCATCAGAGGACGAAATTACAAAACCCCTGGGGTGTGCTTCCACACACTCACCAGTCCTGGTATCTGCCACCAGCCCCTGGGACTTCCCGTACAGTCAGAAACTAGGGGGTAAACCTCTAACCTCACTGGGATTCATCAAGGAAGTCAGCACTGCAAGGTAGGCCACTCGCAGAAGGCGTTTCCATAACAACTAATCTGGTGGGTGGAGTCTTAAGGTCTAAGGTACTGACATAGGACTGAGGTGGGGTGAGAAGAAGAGATTGGATTTATACCCCGCCCTTCACTTGGAGTCTCAGAGCGGCTTACAAACTCCTTTCCCCTCCCCTCCCCTCCCCTCCCCACAACAGACACCCTGTGAGGTGGGTGGGGCTGAGAGAACTCTGACACAAACTGCTCTTTCTCAAGGACAGCTGTGCCAGAGCTTGGACTCCAACCATCCTGGTCGCCCTCTTCTGGACACGCTCGAGCTTGTCAACATCCTTCCTAAAATGTGGTGCCCAAAACTGGACACAGGACTCCAGGTGAGGCCTGACCATAGCAGAATGGAGCGGAACTACCACCTTGCGTGAACTGGACACAATGCTTCTGTTAATACATCCTAAGATTGCATTAGCTTTCTTCACAGCCTCATCGCACTGCAGGCTCATGTTTAACTTGTGATCAACCAGAACACCCAGATCCCTTTCACATGAGCTGCTGTCAGTTAACATGTATTAACGTGTTAATTTCATGAGTCATGAGTCATGAAAGAAGAAAACGTCATATGGCATTGGGCTCGCAGCCTGGGTCAAGGCCTCCTGCTGCATCCCTTTGGGCCTGGTAAAGGGTGGGTGAGGGGCCCATGTCACAGGTCTGAACCAAGCCCATATGATGCTTAGGCTGTGCCTCACTCCACAGGCTTCGTGCTGTTGGAAAGTGCTGTCAGGTTGCAGCCAATTCATGGCAACCCTCTAGGATTTTCAAGGCAGGAGACAAACGGGTGGCTTGCCATTGCCTGCCTCTGCATAGCAACCCTGGACTTCCCTGGTGGCCTCCCATCCAAGTACTAACCAGGGCCGACCCTGCTTAGCTTACAAGATCAGGCTAGCCTGGGCCATCCAGGTCAGGGCAGAGATGAGCAGAGGTGGTTTGCCCTGGCCTGCCTCTGCGTAGCAACCCTGGACTTCCTTGGTGGCCTCCCATCCAAGTACTAACCAGGGCCGACCCTGCTTAGCATACAAGATCAGGCTAGCCTGGGCCATCCAGGTCAGGGCAGAGATGAGCAGAGGTGGTTTGCCCTGGCCTGCCTCTGCGTAGCAACCCTGGACTTCCTTGGTGGCCTCCCATCCAAGTACTAACCAGGGCCGACCCTGCTTAGCATACAAGATCAGGCTAAGATAAGGCTAGCCTGGGCCATCCAGGCCAGGGCAGAGACAAACAGAGGTGGTTTGCCGTTGCCTGCCTCTGCGTAGCAACCCTGGAGTTCCTTGGTGGTCTCCCATCCAAGTACTAGCCAGAACCAACCCTGCCTAGCTTCTGAGATCTGCCAAGATCAGGCTAGCCTGGGCCATCCAGGCCAGGGCAGAGATAAGCAGAGGTGGTTTGCCATTGCCTGCCTCTGCGTAGCAACCCTGGACTTCCCTGGTGGCCTCCCATCCAAGTACTAACCGGGGCCGACCCTGCTTAGCTTACAAGATCAGGCTAGCCTGGGCCATCCAGGCCAGGGCAGAGATAAGCAGAGGTGGTTTGCCATTGCCTGCCTCTGCGTAGCAACCCTGGACTTCCTTGGTGGCCTCCCATCCAAGTACTAACCGGGGCCGACCCTGCTTAGCTTACAAGATCAGGCTAGCCTGGGCCATCCAGGCCAGGGCAGAGATAAGCAGAGGTGGTTTGCCATGGCCTGCCTCTGCGTAGCAA
>NW_015176490.1:232290-241381 GCF_001447785.1 Gekko japonicus | reverse complement strand
CTAGCCAGCCTGGAGCTTCTGGGTCAGGGCGTTCCCCGTGCTTGAGCCCTGCCTAACTGGTAATGTCCAGATTGAGATGCCAGGCCAGAACCAGGAGGACAGGTGGTACCTTCCTGGGCCGCCATGTCACCTTAGCCTTCGTAAGCCAATAGCGCCTGTGTGTCGCCATCTTGCTTTCCACAGCAGGGGTGCTGAAGTGCAGCAGAGGGCCAGGGCAGCGGATCATTCCTCCGGCAAATGTACCATAGAAGCACACAGAATAAAACCGTCTGGCCGTCGCCGCTTGTCGTCCTGGTTTGAGACGCTCAGTGTCCCGTGTGTCTCGTGCTCGTGTGGATATATGTGCTCTTAATTCCACCCAAAAGCTGATGTTTGGCAGCATCTCAGTTCAGCATTGAGAAACTCAGGAAACGGCTTA
Organism: Gekko japonicus; assembly: GCF_001447785.1. Classification (NCBI taxonomy): domain Eukaryota; kingdom Metazoa; phylum Chordata; class Lepidosauria; order Squamata; family Gekkonidae; genus Gekko; species Gekko japonicus. Next base: position 240,963 of record NW_015176490.1, on the reverse strand, counting down.
ATTTGTCCCCTGATTAATCCTGATGCGTTCAGCTCAGGATTCATGGAGCCAGTCACACGAGAGGCATTTTGTTTGTCTGCATTTGTAATCCACTATGCCTCTCATTCAGGAGCCCCAACCTTTTTGTATTTATGGGTAACTTTGAGGGCCAGTTTGGTGTTGTGGTTAAGTGCGTGGACTCTAATCTGGGAGAACCGAGTTTGATTCCCCACTCCTCCACTTGCACCTGCTGGATGACCTTGGGCAACCCATAGTTCTGGCACAGCTGTTCCTGAGAAAGAACAGTTTCTGTCAGAGCTCTCTCAGCCCCACCTACCTCACAGGGTGTCTGTTGTGGGGAGGGGGAGGGAAAGGAGTTTGTAAGCCACTCTTGAGATGTCAAGTGAAGGACGGGATACAAATCCAGTCTCCTCCTCCTCCTCCTCTTCTTTTTCTTCTGCCTTTGGCATTGTGACATAGGGTGTTGGGCAGAACTACTAAATGGCTGCTGTGGGAGGCGGGACACAAATCAGCCGCCGTAGGAGGTGGAGCCAACCACAGACACCGAGGAAACCCAAGTGTAGGGGTCAAAAACAGTAATTTAAAAAATACATTGGGAAATAGGTGCGAGAGAGAGAGTAAAAGCAATGATGTAGTAGCAGCTGCCGCTGAAACAATGTTATTTTAATCTGCACAACAAAAGGCCAATCAGAAGCCTTACTGGGCAGGAGCTCTCCTCCTGGCTTTGCCCACTTCCTAAGAAACTTGGTGGGTGCCAGGAGGGGGTGTTGCTGGGCACCACGTTGGATACCTCCTCTCTCTGGAGCCAGTTTGGTGTAGTGGTTAGGAGTGCGGACTCTAATCTGGGAGAACCGGGTTTGATTCCCCACTCCTCTACATGCAGCTGCTGGTGTGACCTTGGGTCAGTTAACAGGTCTCTCAGAGCTGTTCTCTCAAGAGCAGTCCTCGAAAGAGCTCTCTCAGCCCCACCAAGCTCACGACACCTCACAGGGTGTCTGTTGTGGGGAGGCAAAGGGAAAGGAGTTTGTAAGCTGCTCTGAGACTCCTTCGGGTAGTCAAGGGCAGAGTATAAATCCAATCTCTTCTTCTTCTAACCAGCTCAGATCAGCTTTCGTAAATGCTCCTGATTGGTCTCCCACTGAGACACCTTGCAGGGCCAAATCTGCTTTCTTTCATCAACAGCATTGCATCAGAAAGGTGTTTCGCCACAGGCACATCTCTTTGCTGCCACCGCCATATGTAGTGAGATCTGTTCCTTTGGGGGAAGAGGGGGAATTACGAAGGCAAACATGTAGCCAACCTGTGTTACTATTAAGAACTGTTCTAGCCACCTGTGTAAATGGACAGATTTAGAAGTGAACATACACGCTCCTTCACACGTACTTTCTCAGCCATTTAAATTCAGGATATCATAGCTTGGTAACGTTTCCCAAACCGTTGACTGCGACATTTCTGTTCAGTAAGATCTTGTGACCATAAAACTTCTCCAGTTTCATCGACTTCAAAACAATAATTCACTATTCTGTTCTTATCATTCCTTGCTAGTACTTGTGCTCTCCGTCATTCCTTCAGCCGTCTTTTCTTCTTTCCCTTTCCCCAGATTCTGAAAGGGGCGCAGGGCGACCCGTTTAACCAGTCCTGCCAGTGCTTTCTTAGCTTCTGGACTCTCGTATACCAGCTAGAAGTGTGTGTGTTGTGCTGTCGTTGCTTCCGACTTGTGGTGACCCTATGACTTCATGACCTCCAGAACATCCTGTCGTTAACAGTCTTGCTCAGGTCTTGCAAACTGAAGGCCGTGGCTTCCTTGATGGAGTCAATCTATTTCATACTGGGTTTTCCTGTTTTCGTACTGCCTTCAACTCTACCTAGCATGATAGTCTTTTCCAGTGGCTCTTGTCTTCTCATAACGTGACCAAAGTACAACAGCCTCAGTTTAGTCATTGTAGATTCTAGAGAGAGTTCAGCCTTGCTTTGATCTAGAACAGGGGTGTCAAATATGTGGTCCGGGGGCCGGATCAGCCCCCCATAGGGCTTCCATCGGCCCCACACTGGAACTGGTCATCTCCTTCCAGTTCTGTTGCTGCCGCCGCATCATAGCTTACTTCACCAGACTCTCGAGGAAACCCAAGTGTAGGGGTCAAAAAGAGTAATTAAAAAAATACATTGGGAAATAGGTGTGAGAGAGAGAATAAAAGCAATGATGTAGTAGCAGATGCCGCCGAAACAATGTTGTTTTAATCTGCACAACAAAATCAGAAGCCTTACTGGGCAGAAGCCCCCCCTGGCTTTGCCCACTTCCTAAGAAACTTGGTGGGTGCCAGGAGGGGGTGTTGCTGGGCACCACGTTGGATACCTCCTCTCTCTGGAGCCAGTTTGGTGTAGTGGTTAGGAGTGCGGACTCTAATCTGGGAGAACCGGGTTTGATTCCCCACTCCTCTACATGCAGCTGCTGGTGTGACCTTGGGTCAGTTAAAAGGTCTCTCAGAGCTGTTCTCTCAAGAGCAGTCCTCGAAAGAGCTCTCTCAGCCCCACCAACCTCACAACACCTCACAGGGTGTCTGTTGTCGGGAGGCAAAGGGAAAGGAGTTTGTAAGCTGCTCTGAGACTCCTTCGGGTAGTCAAGGGCAGAGTATAAATCCAATCTCTTCTTCTTCTAACCAGCTCAGATCAGCTTTCGTAAATGCTCCTGATTGGTCTCCCACTGAGACACCTTGCAGGGCCAAATCTGCTTTCTTTCATCAACAGCATTGCATCAGAAAGGTGTTTCGCCACAGGCACATCTCTTTGCTGCCACCGCCATATGTAGTGAGATCTGTTCCTTTGGGGGAAGAGGGGGAATTACGAAGGCAAACATGTAGCCAACCTGTGTTACTATTAAGAACTGTTCTAGCCACCTGTGTAAATGGACAGATTTAGAAGTGAACATACACGCTCCTTCACACGTACTTTCTCAGCCATTTAAATTCAGGATATCATAGCTTGGTAACGTTTCCCAAACCGTTGACTGCGACATTTCTGTTCAGTAAGATCTTGTGACCATAAAACTTCTCCAGTTTCATCGACTTCAAAACAATAATTCACTATTCTGTTCTTATCATTCCTTGCTAGTACTTGTGCTCTCCGTCATTCCTTCAGCCGTCTTTTCTTCTTTCCCTGGCATTACATTTTGTGACAGACATGGCCAAGCCCAACAAGGTCTCATTTAGGTCAGATCCAGCCCTCATAACCAATGAGTTCGACACCCCTGATGTAGAACCCACTGATTTGTGTTTTCGGCAGTCCACGGTATCCGTCAAACTCTCCTCCAACACCACATTTAAAAGCTTTCTTCCCGGTAGCTTTCTTCATTGTCCGACTTTCATTTGGAATGTCCGTATTTTTAAAAAAACCAAACCGTAAATCAAAAACCTATAAAAGCATGTCCAGAACTGTGTGATGAAGTCATGTTGTCCCAGTGCCTTCAGACTCTTCTAAGCTGTATTGTTTTGAATACACTTGACTGCGGCACCCACGTTGGATCCTGGTTCACTGCCTCCACTGTCTGCAGGAAGAAAGAAGAGACATTCTTCTTTCTTCTGATATCTCCCCCACTCCCTTCTGTCTGGCGTTCTTCATGATATTGAAATCCACTTTCATATTAACCCCTAATATGCTTCCTGCAAAAGAAGACCCCCCCCCGCTTGTTCTTTGCGCAGAGAAAAAAAATTGGTTAAAATGCACAGTGGAGCCCTGCTCGTTGCCAACCTCCCAGGAGACAAGGCATTTCTCCACAGAGTTGCTGCTCCCGTCTGCTTTCGAAGCAGGGCTGAAGATTGCTGGATAGGAAGACTCTTTAGTGCCAGCCCCGCTTCTGTAGTGAGAGCGGGGTCAGTAAACAGCTCAGCGTAGGACTACCGGTGCCAGAATTTGGATCCACTCCAAATTCCTCTCTCAACTATTTTCGCAGGTCAGGCTTTAGGAAGGGGGAGGAATCATTCCCTCTGATTTTTACAAGACAGAGAGGAAGACGGTCAGCCAGTCAGAGAAGTCCTGCTCACCCCATTGCTCTGTTTGATGCATGTGTTGTGAAAAGGTTGTTTGTTTTCCCTTCCTTTTCATATTTCTGTAACAACCAGCATCCTGCAGAGGACTAATGATGGTGGAGAGCACCATCAAGTTGTGGACGGCTTATGACAGTCCCGCTGGATTTTGAAGGCCAGAGATGGACAGAGGTAGTTTGCCATTGCCGGCCTTTGGGTAGGATCTCTGGTCTTCCTTGGTCTCCTATCTGAGTCCTGACCAGGGCTGACCCTGCTTAGCTTCGTATTTTATTGATTTTCAGTCAGTACATTCATAAACAGTAGTGCACATAAAAACATCGAAAGTGATCCAAAACATCAAAATATGTAACATCATCATAAATATAGAAGCCATGCATATACAACTAAAAGGTGCAAGCATAGTTAGCGAGTGAGATTGTAAGTGAAGACTCTGTAGTATGATGGTAAGTATGGTATGCAGGGTCTAAATAGGATTGCCAAGTTAAATTAACTCACCGGCGGGGGAGCCTCGCCGCACTCCGGGACCTGTCCCTCCTCGTGCGCCGCCAGCACATCACCAGAAGTGACGCGCGACGTTGATCACGTTGAGGGTGTGGCCCTGATCGTCGGAGGGAAAACCAGAGTTTTCCCTCCGACGATCAGGGCCACGCCCCCAACGTGATCGACGTGCTCGCGTCACCTCCGGTGATGCAGCCATGCTGCGCTTCAGGGGGCGGAGTCCCCCCCGAAGCCCGATTCCGCGGTGGCGGAAATCGGGCCTCCAAAGTGGGGGTTTACCCGCCCCCCGCCCCCACTTGGCAGCCCTAGGTCTAAATATGGAATAGGGAACTCACGACCGGGCACTGTATGAATTAAGCTAGGAAAAAGAAAAAGAACGGTCTTGCAGAATGTATTTTCAGAATGTAGTAGAGTGAGATAAATTGGATTGTGCGGTTGGCAGTCATTTGTTAGGACATAGTCCAAGAACGGGAGCCATTTTGCATTGAAGTTTGATGACTCTGGATAGATTTCTGATTGTTGAAGGCGATCCGCGAGCTTTCCCATAATATAATGGTCTCAGACTTTATTGAACCAGTTGTTGCCTGTCGGGGCCAAAGGGGATTTCAATTTGGAAGCAATTGAGCTCTTTGCAGCAACCAGGAGACTGGTTATTAGATGAGACTGGGCTTCGCCTGGGCCACTTAGGTCACCTGCTCAAACAGTGGAAGGTTTAGCAACACTGAGAGAGGACAAATTTGGCCTCTGAGTGGCGTATCAGTTTCTAAAATGGGCTCAAGTCTGGCCGGAAGCTCTTATAATGAACCCCAGAAAGTAACAGCTGCCTGTGCACGCCCGTAGCTACAGTGGGGCCTCTCAGGGCTGTGCCCCCCCCCACTTACCGCCCAGGCCCCCTGACTTCTGTCACGGCTCAGGTGGGGTGTCACCTGACGCTGCCACCACTCTGGATTTAGGTTCCCTTGAGAAGGCCCAGAGCACTCTCCCAAGACCTTCTGACCTCCCTTTTGGCCAAATAATAGGCGTGAGGACCAGGCAGAGTGAACAATGAAAATAGTTTATTGTATAGGAGGTCAAACAACAAGGTGCAGAATAATAACAGTAAGTGGGTGAAAAGAAAAGAAATCAAATGCCCTTACGCGTCTAAATATACTGCCCCTAGCTCACTATCTGCAGTGGCCTTAGACTACTCACCCTTCCCTCAGGATGAGGGTTTCCCCCCTGAACCAGCCTTCCTTCTAGCTCTGCCCTCTGGGAAGGAGAACAGCTTCTGCTCTGGCACCAGCCCTTTTGTTCCCCAGCCCTCTTCTTTCCTATTGCTCAATTTTGGCTCCAAAACCTCTCAGGGGCTTCTGGGAGTTGTAGGCCCAGCCTCACCTACTGCTAGCCAGGGTCCCTGGGCCTAGTAGGTCTCTGGTGGCACAGCCCAGATCATGACAACTTCCCATCCAGCCCAGGCCCCCCAACTTTCAATTTTTAAATTTTTATTTATGACACTCGTTGCCAGCCGCTGTGGCTTCCTCTCGCTGGCCACAGCTGCTCTCTCATTGGCTGGGCTCCCCTCCGTGCTCAGTGTCCAGGCTCGCTGTGCCAGTGGGAAGAGGGAGACGGATGAAGTGAGTGCAGAGCCCGATGGGCTGGCTGTGTTGGCACGGGGGGGGGGGGGGGGGGGGGAGGCGGTGGCTCCCGCTTTTGGGGCTGGTGGGGGCCCGGAAGCATGTTTGTCCGGAGCGCAGACTTCTGGCTTTCCCCTCAGGAGGCAGGTCTCTTGTGGTGTGTGAGGGGTGTGCGTGCGGGGTTTTCTCCAACTTATTTAAAGGTCCCCCAAATGAAAAAAAAAAAATCCTGGCTATGGGCCTGTACCTATGGTTGCTTTTCCAGTGACGTGGTACATCTTTAAGACTTGTGTAACAGGCAGAATGGCAACAGGCGATGCTTTTCCCAGCCAGGGGCAGGCAAAGCGGCACTTTTTGAATGTCTGCCTGTTGTATGCTGTTGTAAATTGCTGTCAGGTTAAGACACTAAGCTGCAGACCGGAAGATCTGTAGTTCAGCAGTTCGAGACCCAAGTGCCGCATGACGGAGTGAGCTCCCGTCTCTGGCCCCAGCTCGTGCCAACCTAGCAGTTCGAAAGCAAGAAATTGCAAATAGATAAATAGGTCCTGCTTCGGTGGGAAGGTAACAGTGTTCCGTGCGCCTCGGCGTCTACTCGTGCCGGCCACATGACCACGGAAACGTCTTCGGACAGCCCTGGCTCTTCGGCTTGGAAACGGAGATGAGCACCGCCCCCTAGAGTCAGATTCGACTGGCTTTCGAGCAAGGGAAACCTTTACCTTTACCTTACATAACCAACTTACGGCCACCTCTCATGGGATTATCATGGCTAAGAGATGTTCGGAGGTGGTTCGCCATTGCCTTCCTCTGCATAGCAACCCCGGACTTCTCTGGTTTTCTCCCGTCTGAGTCCTAATCAGGGCTGACCCCGCTTAGCTTCTGAGAACTGATGAGATCGGGCTAGCCTGGCCCATCCAGGTCAAAGCTCAGAGGACTAACTGGAAAGATAATTTTTTTTTTAGTGCTCTGACAGATATCAAGCTCGGAGCCTGCCAATTAAGGAACTGATAAATGTGCTAAAAACACCCCAGGGAGCACTCCAATTAAGAGTGCCAGGCACACGGCAGACGCACCGGTTCGGGCCGCCAAACAGAGAATCTCGGGGGTGCGGACGCATCTGGCTCGAAATGCCGTCGAACATACTGATTCATATGTCATCGACAGCTGCCTCCCTCATCAGTGGAGCCGGTGAATATTCCCATAAATGCCGCCTAGATGCCGATGCGGCATCGCCTCAAATTATTTCGTGCGCATTGAACTGGGATTTAGAACGGTAGATCTGGATACCGGAGGTCAGTTTATCAGCTTGCCGAATCAAAGTGCCAGCTGTCCTGACTGACTGCTTAATGGGCCTTAGCAGAGGAGAGCAGGAGTGCAGACTGCTCATCTCATTCAGGCCCTTATGAGGAGGCAGACTCAACCCCTCTCCTGGGGGTGGGGGAGGGTTTGAGATGTTCTGTGAACACATGAGGCCGTGACCTGGATGGCCCAGGCAGGTCTGCTCCCGTCAGATCTTGGAAGCTAAGCAAGGGCAGCCCTGGTTAGTATTTGGATGGGAGACCACCAAGGAATACCAGGGTCATGACACGGAGGCGGGCAATGGCAAACCACCTCTGAACATCCCTTGCCTTGAAAACCCTACATGTTTGAGACTTCTGGTTGATGGCGGCACGCTAGCAGACTCACCTCCCGGACCTCCCGGGGGTGAAGCTGCACTCCAGCCGAAGGAGGGGGTGTGCAGGCTCACTACTCCCCCAGGGATGGCGTAATGCTGAAGAATTGAGGCACCTCTCTGCTCTGACGGTTCTTTGTGTTGAGAGACCGAATGGACTAAGTGACACTGACCGGGGCAAGCGAGGGGGATCGAGCATTAGAAATGGAGTGTAAACGAGGTCCATAGACCGATTATGAATGTGAGTCGTTTAAGCATTGATTAAAAAGAAAAGAAGCTCCCCACCCCACGGAACAGAAGATAAGGCGAGCGGGGGAGGGACGCCTCCCAAGCGCATAGACTTTAGAGCGATGGGGGGGGAGCGGAAGTATAAACGGTTAAAACTGCTAAGGAGTACTTACCAAGGCGAGTGCGAGCGTTTAAGCGCATATTCAGAGACTTTCAAAAAGCTTGCGAAAGTAAGCAAAGCGAAAAAGATGGCGGGGAAGAGGACGGAGAAAGAGAAACATCTGAAATTGAAAGTAAATGAGAGCCCAAAACCGGAAGGAGCCAATGAGCCGGCAAAGACTTTGGCAGACTCCATGCGCCACCTGCTGGACCAAATGAATAATCTCAAAGAACAGATGACATCAATGACCCAGTGTATCACCACTCAAAAAAACCAGATAAGTGAGACTCTGAAAATGATGAATCAAACAAATGAGAAGGTGAAAGAAGTGGACGCCAATACCCAAAAGGTGAAGAAGAAAGTACAAAAACTGGAAAAGAAGCAAGTTTCTACAGAAGAGTAGTTGCTACAATTACAAATGGAAAAGGCTAATATGATCCTTCGCTTTCAGGACATGCCAGAGAC
>NW_015176490.1:230115-231848 GCF_001447785.1 Gekko japonicus | reverse complement strand
TGCTTTGGGGTATTTCCTTATATCAGTTAAATTTAAGATGTGGGAAAAGTTAACAGAATATGTGACTCAGTTTGTAATGAGATTAACATGATTAAGACTAGATGTGTATTCAAGCTAATTAGAAGATCTCCTCTCTTGGGTTTTTAGTCAGTAGTGGGTATCTTTTCTTTATCCCCTAAATGTAGTCCCCTCCCTTATTTCTGCTATAGTTTGTAGTTTTAATTAAAATGCAATTAAAAATTCCCCATTGGGGAGCAAAAAAAAGAAAAGAAAAGAAAACCCTACAAGTTTGCCATAAGTCAGCTGTGACTTGATGACATTTTTCACCACCTTGAACGCATGACACTGCCTTGTACTAATCAGGGTGTGAAGAAATTCATTTCTGGAGAAGAGTAAAACCTTTACCGGGAGGTTTTAAGGTTGTTTCTCTGTGGGCAGAGAACAGGCAGGGAGGGGGGAGTCAGTTCAACGGCTTTCCAGCCTCACCTCAGCTACCTCTTAAGAAATGCTAATAGGCCCTGCCCTGCCTTGGATAGCCCAGGCAAACCCAGTCTCGTCAGACGTCGGAAGCCGGCAAGTACTTGGATGGGAGACCTCCAAGGAATACCAGGGCCGGGAGGCAGAGGCAGGGTATCAAGCCACTTCTCTGAATGTCCTCCGTGCCCCAGTAGGAGTCGCCAGAGGTCTCCATGACTTCACGCGCGCGCATGTGCGCACACACACACACACACACACACACACACAAATACCAAAAAAAGGAAAGGGGAAAAAAAAGAAAGGCTAAGAGGCCCTGACTTGGATAGCCCAGGCAAGCCTGATCTCATCAGATCTTGGCAGCTAAGCAGGGCCGACCCCGGCAAGTACCTGGAAGGGCGATCTCCAAGGAATACCAGGGCTGGGGAGGCAGAGGCATGTTATCAAGTCCTTCGGGACTTCCTGCTTGAGCAGAGAGCAGACGTGGCATGCGTGACCGAAACCTGGGTGCGGGACGGGGAGACCGTAGCGCTCTCCCAGCTTGCCCCGCCTGGTTTTTCGGTCCACCAATCGCGGACTAGGGGGCGGGGGGGAGGAGTGGCGATTTTCATTCGGGAGGTTTACTCCTTTAGGGCGCTCCCGCCGTTAGAGATCACGGGCGTGGAGTGTGTCGGCCTGGTGTGGGGAGCCGAGGAGAGTGTTGCGATTTGGCTAGTGTACCGACCGCCTAACGCACCGGCCAATAGCATACCGTCCCTGTTGGAGGCCGTAGCAGGCTGGGCGTTGGAGCACCCTAGGCTGATAGTCTTGGGTGACTTCAACGTTCATGCTGATGACGCGACCTCCAAACAGACAGCGGACCTGGTGTCGTCCATGGCGGCACTGGGACTCTCCCAATATGTAACGACTCCCACTCACCGGGCCGGTCACACGCTCGATCTGGTCTTTGCGGCTGGAGTTACAGTGGACCGGATTACTGCTTTGGCAGTACCATGGTCGGACCACCATGCCCTGAAGGCCCGTCTGAATATTCCACCCCGACCCTGTTTAGGCGGCGAGCGTATTTTAGCTCGCCCGCGGAGCCTGATGGACCCAGTGCGGCTTCAGATACAGTGGACCGGATTACTGCTTTGGCAGTACCATGGTCGGACCACCATGCCCTGAAGGCCCGTCTGAATATTCCACCCCGACCCTGTTTAGGCGGCGAGCGTATTTTAGCTCGCCCGCGGAGCCTGATGGACCCAGTGCGGCTTCAGAGG